>NW_015150833.1:231391-255648 GCF_000732505.1 Cyprinodon variegatus
ACAGTATTCCATATACCGGTATACCACATCCAACACAGATCTGGTAATATAGTCACTACTCAAATATGCGATAAAAATCTTACAAACCTACACGCTGAAACAGTGCAGTTTCAACATTTAAAAAGTCCTCCAGACTAGTGGACTTTTAAGAATCCAATTACATTAATGAAAAAAAATCTAAACAATAAAAAATTAACAGGTAGTATTGGTTTAAACACATTCCTATCACTCTAAATTAGTTTAAAAGCCAATTTGGCTCTCAAAATAAAATCCATTGTGAACTGATATCATTGCATAATTTTACTGATTATGATTTTCAACCATTTTCCTTTCTTTTCTATGTACACATTGTAGCTTAGTGAGCTCAAACCACACTTTCCTAACACACAGAAAATATAACAGTCCAAAAGTTATTTGTTTAAGTAACATAAGCACAACAGCATTTAATTGCATAACACGGTTTAGTAATTAATATCTCCAAATCATTTTGTTGAAAGCTTTCTAGAGGTCAATGAATATTCCAAATGTATACAGTCAATTAATAGAGTCAATTAATGCCAGGAATGTAATCTGAATAAATGTCTAAATATTTGAATGGTTTTAAATCTTCTGTCTATGGGTTTTATAGTTTTGTTAAAATCTTCAAGGTGTTTTGCTGAAATCCTTTCAAATTATATCATTTTAAAACTGAGTGCGTTCTGTTTTTTGTATCGGACATTCTATAGAGTTTGCATGTAGGACACAGATAATCAATAAAGCTCAAGAAGAACTAAAGTATCATCCTATAGAGCCACAATATCCTCCTCCTCATGTTCTAAACACTAACATATTTCACTGCAACTGTTGGAAACATGCTATTTGCTCGCTATATGTCAATCCTTTCTTATTATTAATCCAAATGCCCCACAGTCAAATAAAGAAGAACCCAATGTCTATGTTCCTCTAATAAATACAGTAAAATTATCTTTCCTTTAAAACAGAAATGTCTATAAAATCACTCCTAAATGTAGGTTTATAAAAAAAAGTATGATTTTAAATTTGCCAAATGAATAGATAAACAGCTGCTTCTGTTCAAAGAATTTTCCGATTTAATGTCTTTATTTATCATACCATATGACAACGTAAAATTATTGTTTTACGCTTCTCTAACCGGACTGCAATTTCTTAATCTATCAGAGATATATAACAGTTATTCATCTCCATATTGAAGGAATTTTATCATTTGTATGCAGTTACACATTTTTCTTTTGGCCAATCCTGTCATGCGACAAATGTGATTTACTGCTTTATTGTGGCACACTCAAAAAGAGACAGAGAAAGAAAGGAAGAAATAGAGTGCAAAAAAAAGCAATGATTGATGTGCCAGTTTCAGGTTCTCTCCAGACGTTGCTGAAAGAACTACACAGGCTCTATCTGTATTACCCATCCACGTCCCCCGAGGCAATGCTCTGATGTGGATGAAGTGAAGAATTATCACTATATGGGAAAGGATGGACACTAGCCTTCACTGCCTGGTTTTCATTGTATGTTACAGTGCTGGTTAAATTTATATGCTGTAAAGGGAGGAAAAGAAAAAAGGTACTAACAAAGAGGGAATTGAAGTTCTTTTTTTTTTTCTTAGATTACATTTTTAAATATTCTAAGAGATAGATAAAATGGTTGTTTTGCAGCAAGAATTCAGTGGTACCTATTATGGATTATCATTCAGCAGTTCTCCAAACTGATTCTGTCCTAGTTGGGGTCACAGAGGGATATATCTTTTCCAGCTGCTTTTCCATGCAACAATTTTTTTCACTTCATCACAGCTTTGCCACAGACACACAAACAAAATCAAATCAATTATTGTTCACCAGTCTAGTTGTTATAGTCAGTATACCCAGACAGAAAGAATGAGAAACCAAAAATTTTAAAAATATATAAAGCTCCAGAACCCCCTTCTACTGCTGTTAAATCTGCACATGATTTAACTTTTTATACACATAGTACATTCATTATCACTACAGAACTTTTGAAAACGCAGAGTTTCACTTTTATGTTTTTTTATTTTTTTATAAACAACGGTTGAATAATGAATTTCACTGCATTTTGTTAATAAATTATGACTTTTAAACTTTTTTTAATAAAACCAGAGCTGACAGAGATTAAACTGTAACTGTGGGTAGCCCTGTTAGGACACTAATATTAATCGTTTAAGGAAAAAGCTGTGTTTATGACTTTCACAAGAAGAAGATAAATTATGCTTTTTTTGCATATAAGATGCTGACCTAATTTATCTTCATGGTTTGTGTTTTTACAAGCACATCAGTGAAATCCTACTTCACTGAAAGACATTATAGCTGTTGAGTCCATATTAAAGATGATGAGTAGATGAGGATAAAAAAAGGTAATCAACACCTAAGCAACAAAGTTGTGGCATACAGAAATTGGAATTTAACAAACTAGAAATATCTTTTATTGTCCGACGAAATAGGACAAGCATGCCTGTACACACAAATTAAAATATATACATAAAAAATAGGGTCAGGAGTAAAATGCATTTATTTCAATTAATTAATTAATTAGAAACGTTTTAATGCATTCAAAAATGTTAATTGCACTGTCTTGTTTTTGAAAGATTCAGTGTAAGCAACTGGACATCAGTTTTTCTAGAATTTGTTTTTACTTCCTAGCCATGAGGCTTATTCAGTTCTAACTAGTGGTAGGGAGCACTGAGATTATTATACTGTAGGTTTAAAAAGAATTAGGGGGAACAAAAGGTGGCTATGATTCCTCCCACTGGATTGGCCGTGGAGGTCTGGGGGGTTAATAATCATTAGTGGGTTATGTTGGGTCGTTAACTCCGTCTACAGAGTGGTTTCGGTCACATGCCTCATTGAAGTGTCTGTCAGGTAAGGGTAGGTGAATCTTCAAGTGCTTTGTAAGTAGGTGAAAAGTCATTTCTAAACCAACTCCTCTGTTGAGAGATGGTTTTTCCATGTTAAAGATTGCTTCCTTAACTTTGCTAAAACCATCTTTCTTCCTTGGCAAGAATAGGGACGTTGTTTTCCCTCAAACACGTGTCCTTTAGCCTTCAAGTGTGGGTAAACAGCTGAGTCCTATCCTGAGGAGTTTCCCCTCCTGTGTTTAGACATGGGCCTGTGAAGCGGTTGCTTGGTCTCTCCAATTTATAGGTCTTTGCACTCTTCACAACCACATAGTTGGCCTTGTTTCTGGTTCGGCTTTGGGGTGAACCAACTTTTGTCTCAGGGTGTTGCCAGGTTTGAAGGACACAGGCTTCCGGTGCTTGTTGAAAATACTTTTTTAAAGACTCCAGCATCATATGGAATGCTGATGTTTCTTTTCCTGTTTTCTAGACCTCTCAGCAAGCCTCTTCTTGTTGGTTTAAAAAAACAAACAAACAACATCTGGGGTAACTACAGTTCTTTAAGGTTGTCATGATATGTCCCTCTTGGATGAGAGTTGAAATGTCTTTTAGAAAACCTCACATCCAGTTGCCTAAACTGAACCATTCAAGCTTGACCAATACCTGGATGACTGAGCATCTTCACAGATAGGCATTGTCTTATATACATAGTAAAATCCCAAGCGGGAAACCCTTGTACTCACTGTTTCTTGTACATCGATAACACAAACAGCATCATAGGTGTGGGTCCACTGGCAATATTCAAACTTACTGTAGGCCCAATCCCAAACCAGCTCTTAATACTTCCCTTAAGCACTAACTTAAGCAGTACCCTCAAGCGGGAGCTGCTAGCACATTCCTGCAGAGGGTCTGGCATATTAAGGGCCATCCCCAACCACATAGTGGGTAGGGTGAGTGGACCGTTCAGCCCTTAAATAGCATGCTTGCATCAGTGCAGGCTCACTAGATCGGACAGCGGGTGTACGGCGACCTAATAGCTAAGGAAACGCATGCAATCAAATGTAAGTTCCACTTTTCTGCTGCATCTTTCTAACATTGACAGAAAATCAATGTTTCAGACGTTCTTTTTGTTCGTGTACATATTTTATTTTAAGAAAGAGGCAAATCTTTGATGTCATGTTAACTTGTGCCACAAAGCTTCCAACACGCACATGGCATCACTTTGTGTTGTAAGGTTCTGATGACTGAAAGTTTGTGTTCCAGTGGGTGGTGTGAGTCAAAAAGAAGATATCGGTCTGTGTGAGTGGATTTCCTATAGACTTCAATGTTGAGGTTTCCATCTACTTCCATGCTCATCAAACAGTCCAGAAAAGGTAGCTTGTTGTTGTTGTTGGCAACCTATCTGGTGAATTTGATGTTGTGGTCAACCAAGTTGATGTGTCTTGTGAAAGCTTCCACTTCTTTTAGCTGGATTTTGATGAATGTGTCATCCACATATCTAAACCAATGGCTCGGTGGTGTTCCTCTGAAGGTTCCCAAAGCTCTCTTTTCCATTTCGTCCTTGTAAAGATTGGCTACAATTGGTGACATGGGAGATCCCATGGCACAACCATGCTTTTGTCTGTAAAAAATGATCCCTGAACTTAAAATAGGTTGTGACAAGACAAGTTGCAAATTTGGTACGGAGTGAAATTAGTCTTGTTGTTAAGGTCTCTTTCTTGTTGAACGCGTTTCCTGACTGTTTCAACTGCATCTGATATAGATATGCACGTGAAAAGAGAAGAGGGTTTGTCCTGCCACCATCTTTAAATATTTGACTTTGTTAGCAAAGTCTTTGGAGTTTTCTATGTGATGTGGTGTGTTTCCTTACCAAGGGGGCTACAATATTACTAAGCTGTTTAGCAATGTTGTATGTTACTGAGTTGAATCTGAGTGGAGTTCCTTATTGTGAATTTTTGGGAGTCCATATAGGCATGGAATATCCTCCCCTGAATATAATCTAAAATAAGCTCAATGGTTAAGTATCTTTTTTGAGTTGCTTGAGGTAGTCCTTCATTTTCTATTTGTAGGCATTGGTTGGATCTCTTTTCAAATATTCACATGTGTTGGTGTCACTCAGTGGAGTGAGAATTTTGTCCTGGTAGTTGGAGGTGTTGACCACGGTGCATCTTCCTTTGTCTGCTGGTAATATTGTGATGCTTTGGTCACAATATTACTTTGTTTGACTTTGTTTGCATGTTTTCAAAACGAAAACAAGATTTTGATGGGCTACTGTATAAAATCTCGAACTCAACGCTATTCCAACGACATTTTGAATTGAAAAACCTTCCTGGATGGGAAGCGAAACGTCTTGAAACTTGGAAACAAAGTCCAGTGGATTGTTTTTGACTTTCTTTTTTTTGACTATGACTATGACCTGAATGACTGGGAATCTTCACCAACATCATGGTTTACTTAGCAAATACCTCCTATTGGTATGGACATCTGAGCTATGGCAGAAGTGTGCTGCAGACGTCATATTAGGAGCTATATATCTGAACAGTGCTGGCAGTAGGGAGCTAGGAGCAAAAACATGGCATATAATTGTCTATCTGCCTTAATGAGAAACAGTAGCCTCACTGACCTAAATGATTTAATTAAACAAAATTTTGCTCACCAATTAGCATTTGTGAAGCTCATAAAGGCAATGTTTTATGCAGAGTAAACTGTCATAATTCTGCCTGTATTAAAAATAAAAAATGTATCTTCTGTTTATAAGCGTCCATGTATATTATTCACAATATTTGGTGAATAATATACATAAGAGTGATCTTACTTTCACCAAACACAGTGTAACTCTCTGATTTTAGAAAACTCCTATATGTTCTTAAAACTGAAGACGGTATATTCTAATTCTTAATTTAGTATATTCTAATATAATATCCACGGTCTCTCCAAAATCATCGCTCAAGCATAACAAAGTTTGAGTGAATAAACAAAAGCTAGGATGTGTGACATCACTTAATTGAGTGGACAGTGAAATATGTTTTCTGTCAGGCAAAAAAATATTTGCATTACTCTCACTGTCGCAAATCTCGCTCTACAGTGGGGGTAGGGGGTGTTCTTGCCAACTTCTTGCTTTGGTCTACAGATTTTTGTGCTAAACAATAGTAATGAGAACTGCAGCTCTACTTGCATACTTAATCACTTGAACCAGTACATTAAAATTATTAATTTGAATTCTTCATTCACTAACATCTGACATTCTGACATTTACTAAGCCTAAGTCCTAAGGACCCTATATGTGGGGGGGGGTTTGGGGCTTAGCCCAAAGTAAGATCCGTTTGCGTATTTAAGTTTAAAAGCCCTGAGCAGATACCTTTTACATACAACAATCATTCTTTGGATTTGACTTTGGTTAAAAATTGTCTTGTGCTAATTTGTAAGTAGGCCTTGCTTCCTTCAGCCTCTCCTGCCTGGTCCTGTAGGAGAAAAGCATTTCGTTTCATATTCGTCATGAATGTAAGATTGAATAAAGCATTTTTTTTTCCAAATGCCCTTGCTCATCTTAAATGTGGTGGAAGCAGATTGACAAGCAGTCACAATTTAGTAAATGAATTTGAAATACTGCAATGCAACTTAAAAGTCAGTAAACAGAATTCAATCAAATTAAGACTGCAACTTAAAAGTAACATGATCACTAAAACATGGCCAAAATCAACAAAACCATTCTTCAGTAATTAAATCAGTCATAGAATGCAAAACCGAGTTTACATTGTCATAGATGAATAACGATAGTTGAGTGGGTGAAATGGACGTACAGAGAAATTCAAACCCCATCAACACCTCCTTTCGCTGCAAATCTCACAATTCAAAATTTATACCATAAAACGGGCGAATTCAAACAAAGCCCTGAATTGACGTGAATTGACGCTTTTTTGGGGGTTGTTTCTTTTACTTTTTGAATTTTTAGCCATCATTTGTTGATTGTCTTCAATGAACAAAAATAACAGCTCTTTTTAATATATTTTTTCTACTTTTGCTGAAACACTTTATCTTAAAGCAACAACCTTTCGTAAGAGTGAAGATTCAAAACAGAATCACAATGGATGTGTTTTGATGTCTTAGAGTTTGAGAACCAGGAAAAAATGGCTTGTTTCTTCCCTTCATAATGTACCTTTTGTCACATCTCAAAGCCCCCCAAGAGAGAAGTTTTATATCCTATGACTAAATATAATCCTCTCTCAGGGGCCTCCTTTGGTCTGGGCAACCTTTTAAAGATGTTTTTTTTTTTCTACATTCTCCCTTTTTATATTCCTAAAGTAAATGCAGCTAATGAGTTGTGATGCTTTCACTTACAACACTTGCAAAACAGCTTTAGGTAGTTCAGGTGATCACTTGCACCTAAAGGCCGAAGGACACTAATTTGAGGACAAAAACATCCATATTCTGTCCAAGGAGGAAAGATGGTTTGAGAGAGGGGTTAAGTAAGCCATCTTTGTTAACTTTGAAAAACATCTCCCAACAGAGTAGGTAGTCTTACATAACCTGTCACCTACTTACAATGCACTCTAAGGAACAACATCCAGAAGATTCACCTCTCACCTGCCATTACCTGACTTGAACTTCAATGAGGCATGTGACCAAAACCACTCTGACGAGGGAGTTAATGACCCATCAGAATCCATTAACAACCATGAACACCCCCCAGGTGTCCTCCATGGCCAATCCACTAGGATGGATGTGAGCCAACTTTTGTTTACCCCCCAAATTTTTTGTATTACCTACAGCATATTAATCTCAGTGCTCCCCACCACTAGTAAGAAACGAAGAAGCCTCTTGGATGAGAGGTGAAACATCTTCTAGAAAACTTCATGTGCAATTGCCTGTACCCAAACTATTTAAGCTTCTGACAATCAAGTGTTTTCAGAGTTTCAATATCTGAATACTTTTGAGCTCAGTGAAACCCTAACAGAGCTCAATAATTATAACAGTAAATAGTATGTGATATCCAAAATCTGTGATTAAGATGACAGGTGTTGGTAAAATAATAAAGGCACTTTTTTTCCATCTTCACAACAAATTTTTTTTAGCATGTTGTTATTTCGGGTTTTAATGAATTGGTTAGAATAGTAAATTTAATTGTCTGATAATCTGCAAAGTTTGCATCCATCAATTTAGAACAGTATTACTTTTTGGGCTATAATTTGAAGGTATATTTTTAAATTTTTGTTGTGTAGTTTTTCTTCCTTATTTTTGAATTTATCATTCTGTTTTTCTGATACATATTTGCATTGAAAATTGGTTTGAAAACATTCCAATTGCTCTTAATTAGATAAAAGCTTTCTTGATCACATTCCAAATTCTTCAAGATGTAATTTGGTCCTCAAACACAAAATCCATGCTGAACTGTGATATAATTGCGTTATCTAATTGATTATGTTTTCAACCTTGTTTTTCCCTTTTTTTTTTTTTTATAAATGGTAGCTTAGTTTTTTTTTTAGTTTCAGTAGCTTAGTGAAAGTTTGAATGCTTGACTTGGAGCTGAGTAATTTTTATCAATAAACTCTTAAAATTTGAGTGGAAGTTGTGGTGAATTTATTCCATATGTATATGCATATAGTGATCTGAACATGATTTGAGCTCGATTGACATTTTTTATTTTATTTGTTGTTTTAACAACAAATGTTTAGGGCATGTGTTCATAAACAATATATGACAGTTGGAATAACACTGTATCTAATTAAATAACACATTTACCACCCCTACTGGGGTGGGCAATAAATATATTGCTGCACATGTTTTAAAAGACATGCATATTCACTCAGCAGATGAATATGTTCTCTTACAGAACTTGTTGAAAAGCTTTAACTTTAGGTCACAAAGTATACATTTCATTGTGTGTTCTATATTCTATATTTAATGAATTATTCATTATACCAATCAAGTGTTTTCAAAGACCTTTAAATCTGTACACTTAGTACACTGATAAATCCCCCATAGACTGCTATATGAATAACAACTCCGTGACATCCACAATCTGCCATGGAGAAAACAAAATACAGAACATCAACAAAAATATGGCTGCAGGTGAAATTATGTCTCCATATGGTTCAACAATAAATACATCACATGTGTCATTAACCAGAGTGCATGATGGAGACAACATGCTTTTTCTTGTATGTTGCCAGTGTGTTTTTAAAGCAAAATGCTTAAAAAAAAACGTAATTATTAAAATGTATTAAAAGATGGAAATTATGCAACCCTTAAGGCAACTAGACAGGCTTTTAAACATTACTGGTTTTACCCCTAGATCTTCCTCTAACCACTCTGTCAAGATGATTTCATTAAGTACATCAATAATTAATTTATAACAATATTTCACTGTGTTGCATGATAATGAGGTATAGAGTATAGAGAATAGAGTAGCCTTTGTATGAGTTTTTAGTGATGGTTTCCTGTTAGCCATAACATTTAGTAAACATATGTCCTTTACTAGATTTCTTTACCTGCTAAGTAATAAAACAGATTTCAGCTTTAAAATATATGTTTAAGTTTAAATTCTTCTCAGTGCCCTCAACAAGCAAAAGCAAAATGCAATCATTTTAAAGAGATGCTGCTAACCTGAAGTGCTGGAAACATATTCTTTTAAACCCCCTGACAAATGGGATTTTCTAAAGTTGGGTACCATTAACCTGCACTTGCTCTCTCTGAAAACCTTCATGCAGCAATTTCTAAATTAAGATTTTTTTTTAAGGCTTCAGAGTTATTTATTCAATTATCTGCTGTTTTGATCATCAGACTGAAAGATAGGCCTACTTTGACAAAATTGTAAGTTGCTCAAGGTCTTTTCTTCTCTGTGATCAACAGAGACACATTAACTTAGACACATTGTTACAGTAGAATTTGAATTCCCTGTACTAGGGCTTTACACCAGTTTTGCAAACCTCTATACTAAAAAAAAATCCCAAAAGGTTAGAGAGGCAGTCTATACATCCATATCAAACCAAGTACCAAACTTATGGTCAACTAGAACTGATCTTGACAAAATTTCCAGATTTCACCAATTACAAAAACTTAGAAGGGAATCATACATGAACTAATCTCTTCCTCCTGCTGTCTTGATGTTTTACACCAAAGTTCTGCCTATCATGACATCTAATCTAATAATAAACACACATTTTTAAGGCATTTTTCACCCCAAGCCCTAAAAACAGCACTCATGATTGTGATTGGTGTGCTACTTTGAACCCATGGCTGAGGGAAGTGGGGGGTGCAAGTGTCGAGAAGGAGATTTTTTAAAAATGTATACAAATATTTTGCACAATTTATAAATTTCTTATGAATACTTTGGGAAATGATTTTGACTTTTTTTATTTAACTATAACGTGCATTTAGATTTTAATTTAATAATTTTGAGCTCCATGGAAGTTACGTTGTCTTGGCAACGCCATGCAAGCTATAGTGTGGTATCCCGCTAGCGGCAGCAAACTAGTCAATTTACATAATCTAATGACAGAAACAAGGAGGAAATATTGCACAGAAACGCATTTCAGATTTGTGGTTTGCGTAAAAGCGTTTTGGAGCCAATAGAGTCCCATGTGACATAAACACAGTTATTATGAAGTTTAATTGATAGCGCATATATTCAACAGAGAACTGATGAAGTCTGTGTGTTACAGACCCTGATTGTGTGCACAGAAGTGTATAGGACAATAAAGTAGTGAATCTAATTCTATTTAGTTATTTATTGTTTTGGTATTTTAAGCCTATTAGCTCATAGGTCTTTTGTCCAAAAAAAAAAAAAAATAATAATTCACACCACTCCCTATTCAAAATAATTTCTAGAAGCCCTGTTTGAAGCCACCCCTTTATATGTACAAATTCACAGATTCATGATCATTCAAAGCTGGGTTGAGTTAATTGATAACTTTGTCATTGCCATTGTTAATAATAGGTTAAGTTGGATTGGCCAGGCCTCTGAAGCAGCGGCAGAGCCGGAGGGATAGTTGGGGTGGCAATTGCCATCCCATAAGAAATCCTTGCCATCCCTCTAAAAGCATCAACACTGCTTGTATTTTATGAACATTTGCGAAGAAAACAGTCAAATTTCACAGCGGACTCAAATGCATCCTCACGCAGCACGTTTGTGCTATACTTTTAATTGGTTTAACTGACATAGAGTTCCTTTGGGCTCCAAAACACAACATGGCAGCAGCACAGCATCAATGAATAGCATTTTACTTGTATGTGAGTTTATTGGTACCAAATTAAACAAAGTGCAGTTTTAATGTATGTAAGGGAGATGTTGCACCGCCGTGCTTGTGCTTAGTATTACATAAGAATTACTATGTCAATTGATAGTCTCATGAAATGGACAAATGCGTCACACTGACGTAAAGACGCTGAAAAGCACGTCGTTAGCAAAATGTTTAGACAATCACAGAAATTAGATCGAATTTTTCTTATTGTTATGTGTAATGCAGCATTGAGATCCTTTTGTATGAACTGTGGGTCATCATCCCTAAAACAGGAGTCTCTACTTGGGAAAACATTCAGGTCCGACTTAGAGGACCTTAAGCACGAGCGTCATCAAACGAGACAGCCTCTTGTAATAAAGGAGAAAAGTGGAGAGAGGCCAGCTTCTCTACTCAGTTTGTTGTGTTTTAGGATGATGGTTTTCCATTAACGTTTTAGGCTTAGTAAAATTTGGCTTGTGATTACAGTTAACAGAGCATCCTGCAAAAGAAGTTTTTCTGCCCTTAAATTAATAAAAATCCACCTTGGGACAACAATGGCAGATGATAGATTAAGTCACCTGGGCATACTCAGTGTTGAATCAAGTAGGGCATATTCCCTAAATATGGAAGACTTTGTAAAACATTTTGCTTCATCTCAACAGAACCCCAGAAATTTTCTGTTTTGATTGTTTTTGTGAATTTGATGTTGTCATATTACTGAGCAGTGGTCACCTATAGTCAGTTTTTAAGGCAGTTTTTTTGTTTTGTGCACATTTAAATGTGCACCGCTGTTTGTCCTGCCTTGTTTTGAAAGGTCCAAATTTACCTCAAGTTTCTGTTTACAAAACGATTTAATTTATTCCAAGGAGCACATTGCTTACTCATTTATTTCTGTTTTTTGCTGTATACTTAATTTATAATACACTGTGCAGTACTGTACATAATTGTATACATTTTGGAAAATAAACAACTTTCTCTTTATCGATATAAATTTTGCAGAGAATAATTGTTGTTTGTAGTCTAACTGAACCCTTTATATATCGGCCCCCCTTTAAATAATACCTTGCCACTAGTGTGCCACATGTTTTAAAAGCCTAGCTCTGCCACTGCTCTGGAGAACACCTGCAGGAATAAAGAACTAATATCTTGATAGGATCTTGAAAAAAAATAATGCATGCATTCATCTTTCATAAAATTAATAACTGCAATGATGTCTTCATAGGCCTTCTTAAAAAGTCCATCAGACAGCTATATAAAGTTGATCTAGAATGCTGCTGCCCATGTTCTCACCAAAACTAGGAAAGAGGAGCACATTACCCCTGCCGTTACCCTGGTTCCTTGTATCAAAGAGAATATAGTTTAACATTATTATGTTGATCTATGAATCATTGAAAGACTTAGCAGCAAAATACAAAACAGATTAAAATACAATATTTTAATCACACAGACTTCTCAGGCCTTCTAGCTCAATTCTATTCTGCAGACCAAGAACCAAACATAAAAGCAGCTTTTAGTACTTACACTACACAGGGAAACTTCCATAAAACGGCAAGTTGATTCAAATTCAGTTTTAAAACATATTTGTTTAGCATAGCCTTTTGTGGTGCTATCCAAACAGAATAAAATTAAGTGTTTAAGTGTCTTTTTTTCTTTGTTAATTTTAATTATTACTTACTATTATCTTTAATTATTTGCATTGGCTTTATACCGCTGCAATGTACTCTTCATTTTATTCTCATGTACCGCACTGAATTATGGTGCTACTGATATGTGTTATATAAGCAAACTTACCTTGCCTTGCCTTGCTTAATGATCCCTTGAATCTGCGTTTTGCAGACACTTAGGCAAGATACAGACCCTGCTGGGCTGTGCAAGCACTCACAATTAGGCTTTAAGAGTTTACTTTGATATGCGGTTAAACTTACAGACAAGGAGGGAGTGATGCAGAGAGGGAGCGAGCAAGTTTAAGGCCACGTTAGTTTGATTTTACACTTTCAAGTCAGAGAACAACCATTCAGAGCGAAGAAGAGCTCTGAGAAAAACAAGTTACACGATATCTCACAGGGATTAAAATAGACTAATTACAGCAAAGGTCATCCTCATAAACCTTCAATTATTGATGTTAAGCATCTAGAGCCAGGTAAATAAAAGGAAAACAAGGAATACATTTTTTTATATCTACTATCTGCTCATATATGCGTATAAATGATACACTAAAAAAATGCTGCAAGTTTCCATCCTATACTTTGGGGGGAAAAAAACAACTTTTGTAATAAGAGTTTGGTCTCTTTTAATTTGCAACCAAAAGCCTATCTCAAATCTGTCATTTTATCGCAAACTTGTTCATAAACAACTACAGCTCAGCGGTGCATAGATCAAATCTTATCCTAAACACTTCTACAAATGTCAAGAGGAGAGAAATTACTTTAAAGCCCACTATTACTATTTACTGCAGTCTTAGTTTCAACTTAGGTTGCTCTGAGTGCAGCATTTTATTAAAATGTTCTCTCAAGCTCAGGGAATTGCAATGGTTATTTGAGCCTACAAACATTTTTTAAAAAGAAATAAACATGTGCTCTTTAGAATGCTCATGTGTAATTTCAAATATTGGCTCGAGGCAAATACTTAATGCGCAACACCACATGGGCAAAACATCATAATCAGGATATTCTTAAGAACAAAGCTTAAATATGCACAACTCAACTCAATGGAGGAATTTTTTTATTAAGAATATTTGTTACAAAAATAAATTGTACACTTGGATCTGTATTATTTTTGGGCATAAGTATTTTTTTGTTTTTTGTTTTTAACGGCACTAGTGGCTCGTTTTTTGCAAAGTGGGCTTACACGAAAAAGGGATTTGAGAGAGGGGGAGAGACATGCGGCAAAGGACCAAAGGTCAGAATCAAACCCTGGTCAAATCAGAGGCCACTTCGAGTACTTAGGTCTCTGATTTAGACTTACACAACTTTAAGAAAACTCTGCACAGATTTTATATATATAGTAGGCATTCTGTGGCTGTATTATTTAAAAAAAAAAAAAAAAATTTTTGGATTTAAATAAAAGTTATGACCTTTAAGAAAGGGACTCCAAAGAAGCCTTGGTTTCAGTGAAAAACCATTTGGTTTAATGAATGGTAATAATACAAGGTATTACTGTTCTAGTGTTGGATAAAGTGAAGCTTGAAACAGGCAAATGAAGGCTTTAGAGGCAGCAGACTGGGTCTGCAGAAAAATAATACAAGATTAGAGCAACTTCGGAATGTTTTCTATATTTTAAACAAATGCTGGTGAAGATTCTCAGTCATCAAGGTCATAGTCATTCCAAAAAAGTGGAAAAAAAAAGTTTAAGAAACAAACCACTGGAACCTGTTTTCCAAGTTTAAAGGCATTTCGCTTCCCATCCAGGAAGTTTTTTTTCCAATTCAAAATGTCTGGATTAGCGTTGAGTTTCAGGCTTTATAGAGAAGCCAAACAAAGCCTTGCTATGGTTTAACAAACAGGTCCACCCCTTAGTAATTTGGATGAGGCTGTGTTGGCATGCAAGACCTAATACTGGCCCATGCCTCTAAAAAGGGAGTCATTAGGGTCATTGTTGGCCTGGCTGACCAGGCCAGATGTTTTGGTCTCTTGCATTGCAATGGGGGTTGACATGATAGTGGGAAGGAAACAGCTCTATTGCTGCGTAGTAGTTTTTTAAGAGCTGGAACCTGAGACCACCCCCTCTGTTTAAGGATGGTTTTTCTCTCTTGACATAAATGGCCTCCTTCACACCCATTTCAAACCACTTGTCTTCTTTGTCCTAAATGTGAACATTCTGGTCCTCAAACAAATGTCCTTTTTCCTTAAGGTGTAGATGGACAGCTGAGTGTTGTCCGGCGGAAGTAGCCCTTCTATGTTGAGCCATGTGTCTGTGGAGAGATTCTTTGGTTTCTCCAATATAAAGATCAGAGCATTCCTCACTGCATTGAACCTCATACACCACTCCGCTCATCTGATGTCTGGGGGTTTTGTCTTTAGGATGCACTAGCCTCTGTCTAAGGGTCTTGTTTAGTTTGAAATATACTGTGATTTTGTGTTTAGAGAAAATCCTGTTGAGTTTTTCAGAGACTCCAGCGACATATGCGATGGCGATGTTTTTGCATTTAGACATGTTGTCCTGCATGTCTTTTGGATTTCCTTGCTGATTTGACAAAGCATCAGTTGCATGTATTGTGTCTGTGCCTCTCTTTTTTAAATTTCCCAGATCCGCTTATCTGTGTCGGACTTTCTTTCTGACTTACTGTATCTAGTTTTTAGAAATTGACAGGTTCGCTCCATGATCCATCACAAATAGACTTAATCCATATCTCTGACGGACATCAGAGAGGTTCTGTCCATTATACTGCAGCACAACCAAGTAGGAATTGCCACATTGATTACAAAGATTTCCATTTGCGACAGAATTGAAAACTCATGGATGAAGGAGTCTGTGTGAATGTGAGGTAAGGCAGAGACTGCCTAGCCAGTTTGCAGTCTGATGATCCTTGCAAGAAAAAGTAAAATTTTACATAGTTTATGATTTTGTCACAGGTTTGAGGAAATAATTAAATAGAATAGCAGAACATTAAAATAAATCAGCAATAATGATGCCATATGGTTCCTTTATTATATGGCTTCTTGAAAGGGTAGTTCCTTGCATATAACTACATTTACCAATAATGCTTGTGACTAAAAAATGCTGCAAAAGGAGACTCACATAGTGATAATGCAAGGGTTGTAAAATGTAATGCATGGTGCTGAATCGTCCTCCCTTTAGGCAGCACAATAACACTTTGTACATCATAAATTCCATGCAGATGAGACACAGTCTCATATTTAAATTAACCTTGGTGTCTTTAAGGAGGCAGAACGAAGCAGGGGTATAAGAAATTAAACTCAGGTTTGAGCTGTTCTGAATGGTAACAAAAAGGTTACAAACACTAAGCTGTGGACCTGAAAAGGACTAAAATATGTTTTATCAGAGTCTCATGACTCTTTTTTTCTATATTCCTATTCCTAATTGAAGTTGAAAATGTAAAGCTTCCAATCTTTGAAGCTTTACATCTTCAACTCTTCTGGGAAGGCTGTCCACAAATATTTGATAGTGTGTTTATGGGAATTTATGACGATTCTTCCAAAACCGCGTGTACAAGGTCACACTGATGTTGACGAGATGGCCTGGCTAATTAATCTTAAAGTAAGGAACATTTTATGAAATCCACTGCGAGCCGTCCTTCTATCGCAGTAAGGTTGAATATCTATTATATCCCTGGTTCCCAACCCTGGTCTTCATGAACCCTATGTCCCAGTGTGCTTGATTCAAATTAGGGCTCCTTCTCTGCAATCATGTGCTGCAGAAAGCTGTTAATCATCCAATCTTTTCTGGTGTGATGCAATAAGAAAACACCTGAAACATGCAGGACAGGGGTCCCTGAGGAACAGGGTTGGGAACCACTTCATTATATTTTAAGACAGGTGGACAGGAAATTTAAAATAAACACTTGTCAACCAATTGCAAACTACAATTAGCAATGATGCACATATGCACTACCGTGCACAAGATATGCCCCATTTGAAAATGAAACCCTACACACAGCGAGTCCTCTGTATTTAGGGAGGGGTGGACGTGCTTCACAGTTACTTTTACTGAAACCAAGCTCCTAAATAACAAACCCACACCATAATTCCCCCTCCAACAAAATTTAGACATAGGACAATACAGTTTGAAAAGTACTATTCTCCTGGAAATCACTAAACACAGACCGATCAGATTTTCAGCTGGAGAAGCATAATTTATCATTCCACAGAAAACTTCTCAACTGCTCTGGAGTCCAGTGGAGGTGTGCTTTATGAAGCTCTCTGAGCACTGGGCTCATGTTGCATCCTATCACATTTCCATCCTGCAATTTACCTAGCTCCTGAGAGATCTCTTTCTTTCACAAATGTTTGTCAAACATTCTGCATGCCTGGATGCTAGATTATACACCTGTGGATATATTATACACATGGAAGTGATTGGAGCCCTGATTCCAAAAATCTGGATCTCTTTTAAACAATGCTTTTGCTCAAGAGCGTAATTTCATCAACAACATTTTAATTAGGGGTCCATTTTTGCTGTTTAAACTTTGAGAATGTGATGTGTAATAATATATAGTTTGGGAATCAAAGGAAATTTTGAAGATTATTTATGAGCACAATAATCAGTGAGCAAATCTTCCATGCTTTTCGAAAGCAAGACATATGTTTCACTCACTCAAATTTGTAGCAATATGTCAGAGTAAGTAGGACAGGTCTTGCAAAGCATCACAGACAAGAAATATGAGAACACTGATTTTATTTAACAGCTCATTTAGCATTCATGTATAGTACCTTTAGAGCAGGTTCTTAATGGCCTATATCCCGTGGGATTTGTCAGAGGATGTATGAAAATGCAAATACATCAGCAGGATGTGCACCCAGCTCTTTTGGCGTGATGAGAAATTTAATAGAATTACATTAAATGCTTGAACTTCACTACAGAACTTTAGGTGGTCTTAGCATTGAACTGTTTGCAACTGTATTGAAACACTTTTTAATGAAGGGAACATGGATGGAATGTAAGTGACAGCTACAGAAATCAATGTACAAGATTCTCTTAATGTTTTTGTTGGGATTATTTGACTACACTTATTTTATTTGGTTGCTGCATATATGTATTACCAGACTAGTCAACGTATAACAGTCTGAATGAAGCTTTTACTGTGCTTTGAATACACTTATTAGGTAATATGTGTTAATATATCAATATGAACCTTGCAAATACTGCAATAAATTTATAGAAGGGATAGTTTTTCCAATTTATAACACCCTCTGGTAATATTAGCACCTCTGTTAAAAATATATAAAAATGTATAAATGTATAAAATAACTACATATCTCATAGAGGTAGGATATCCCTTTGGCATTCGTTACATTACAGTAGATCAGAGGTCACGGATTAGCAGACCGCGGTACAGATCTGGATCCACCTGCTCGCTAATCCAGACCTAGCCTGATTTAATACATTTAGAAATTACTGCATGTCGTCCAACGACAGTGTCTAACTGTTGTTCTAACAATTGTGCCGCTTCTCCTGTTAAAATGGTAAAGCCCTCCGGAGCGTCGGGGACCAGGCTACACGTGATACAAATGAGTTGTGTCACTCTGGGTTGCTGCTGCAAGCTACTTTTAGACACAGCAGGCAAACCTGTGGCAAACTGGGCGATGGGTAAGAAGGAGAAGACGATGAGAAAAAGAAAGCCGAGAAAGTGTGGACTGCTGGAAGATGCACGGTGAACTGGTGAATGAAAAGTGAAATGGCGTGCTCAAAGATCACCCTGCACATTTTGAGTATGTATGGCTCAACCTACTGCTGTGAAGCAGGATTCTCCACCATGACCAGAATCAAAAATAAATATTGATCCAGGCTCAAAATGAGCACCTTGATATGTGCTTGAGAACGGCTTTGTCGCCAATCAAACCCAGGTTTAAAGCCTTGCAGGTCAGCATAAAGCCCACTGCTCTCATTAAGCCATTAAAAAATAATAATAATAAATACAAAATAAAAAAAAACTAATGGTCAGTTCTGGTGTTTTATAAAATATGTGAATCAGAAGTCAGTTAAATTTCTATATAGCAAACTGAACGATTGTTGTTCTCTACTTAAAAAAACACTTTTATTTTAAAATGGAAAAAGTTTCTATTTTTTATTGAAAACCCAATGTATAACATGGATGCACAGAAATCTCATTTTATTTCAGTTTTAAATTCTGTTTAAAGTAACAGATTATAATTAAAAGTGTCTCCGGACCTTTACTGGTTGATGATTTTCTTTATCGGGTCCCCGCTGATTTTTAATTGGTTAACCCTGCTTTAGATGGTACATTTACACAATATTGGATAATATTTGGAGAAAAATAGTTTGAGCCACATTGCTTGATAATTTAAGATCTCCAAAAATACAAGCTAATATAAACATTATTAAGATCTATACTTTTTAAGTTTAAGAGAGTGTCTAGAGATCTGTTCTTAGTTTTATCTGATAGTTACATGTCTTTTAGGCATTATTTAGAATGCCTAAAGCATGTTATGCCATATAGCTAAAGCTGATAGTTGCTGATTTTTATAAGTCAGCAAATGGCAGCAAGAAAATAGCAAATTTGTAACATTGCAATTATTAAAATGTTTAAAACAAATGGAATTGTTACAAAAAAGAAAAGAAAAATAAATATTGTAAGCTCAGTGTGAGAACACAGAAGTATAATTTAAAGTGCTGTTTAAGTCTTAAGGTATTTTTGGTCTATGTAAAGGGTGTAGTATAGTTCTTATTTATCATGATTTTTAATATATTTTTAATAGATTTTTCTTTATCTATTCTAATATAAGTGCTGCTTTATCTAAAATATATAAGTGACCACCGCAGAGCCTCTCTATTGTCCCTGAGTTAGGAGGTGAAGCTGTAAAAAGCAGGTTGTTTAGTCAGATAATCTATTATTCGTGCAAAGGACTCCACATCTCCTTGTCCAAAGGCAGAGAATAAAAAGCCTACTCTAAATTACATAGTTACCATATTTGAAAATAAAAGGCCTTTTACTATTGTGAATCTATACAAAGATCTATTAGCATAAAATGGAAATTCATTGCAATTTTATAACTGGTCTTAAGATTTTGATCAGGAGTGCATACGTAGATACAAAACAGCACAGTACACGGTTATGTATCAATAGTTTAGCAACTGCCATACAGACATATTGCAGTTCCCAGAAGCGTGTTCTGATGTGTATGCTGTAAATGGTGCAAGAACAGACTAAGATATTGAGCGATTAACAAATGAGAACATAGGGGGAAATCAGAGAGAGCGAGTTATGGTATACAGACTGGGAAACAGAAAGAAGAACAGAGAGACTAGTAGAAGATCCCAGCAATTAAAAATGAGAAACCAGCAGCAACTACTGAGGGAGGGCTGGAAGAAAACAAAATAAAATAACCATAAGAACTAATCTGTGGAGATGGAATGGGGCAGAATAGAAGCAGGGAAAATGAGGGAGGCAACTAATTAACACAGAGAGAATTGTATTTATGTAAAAATAAACTACTAACCAAGAGAGAAAGACCTATGTTTGGATAAGGAAATAATCGACAAAACACAGTGAATAGAAATCAAGGGAAAAGTAAAGGAATGGCCTTATATCATAAGGCCTTTTTGACTGTAACAGACACAAATAAATAAAGACAAAAAAAAAAAAAAAGAGAAGACTATATAAAACAGCAGTGCCGAAGTCCAGTCATTAAGAGCTACCTCTCTAAAAAGTTTAGATGGACCACTTCTTCAAAACACCTGAAAAAAATAAAAAATGCTAGCTTGTTAACAGGGCTTTTTAGAGCTGACTGACATGCTGATTGGGATACCCACTTGAACAGACTTTGAACCCTTTTATAGGATATTTTTGTTAATTCATGTACGTTTTGTAAGCTTTAAGAAGAACACTTACACTTCAGTTTTCCTTTTCAAGATGTTGTAGAGTGAATTTATTTCAATTACATGGACATTGACAGTGGAAACGGTAACTTTGGTTCGGAGAATATCAGCGTAAGAAATAGCACTTTCCTCACGGTCTCACCAAGAACAAACCGCTACACCACTCATTCTATTCATGCAGCCAGAACAGGAATATATCCAAATGCTGTACAATAATGGAACTAAAGGATTGGAACCCCTAAAAAGAGTACATAAACAAACAACAGGCAAATACGGTGGCCATCAAGTGCAAACTACATCAAGAAAATCTTAGAGTCGACTCACATTAATCTAACAGAAGAGGTAGACACCAGTGGAAAACCTGAGACGTCGCTGATTAGACGACAGCACCATTTGGCTTTTATACCAGACTTCTGCCTTTTGCAGTTCTTTTAAATTAGGAAATACATGAGAAAAAATATGAAAAAAAACTGAATATGTTGCCATTTCTTCTATGTTTTCTTGAATATGTTGTTGCAATTTTTAATTTGTAATTATGTTTAAAGATTTGCCAATGTGGCTTACAGTTCAGGACCTCCATAGATAAATTATAAAATACAAACACAAATAAAAACAAAATGCAACCTGTAGATCATAACTGTTGCTGCAATTGTAAAAATGTGTTGTTCAATGGTGTTGTTATATTTTTAAGTTGCATAAGAAAAATAAATATAAACAATCAATATAAAAATACTGCCTGGGATCAGTTTAACGAAGCAGGTTTAACAAATTCAAATTCGTAACTCTAACTTGATCTAGCCTAATGTCGGAAACTCTGAGTTTTCAATTTCAGAACAGCTGTTATGTATCTGCTCAATAAACTCTAAGTAGGTCCACTCAGAGTTTAGCACGTGCGTAACAAGTGTGAAAAGCTATTATCAGGAGAGCCCGAATTTAACAAGTCCCCATGACAACAGGCAACAGGAAGTGCCTATTTTACCCCACTGGAACTAAAGATTTTTATGCAAAAATAATATAAAAAAAGGGAGAAGGGTGTTTAAAAGACAGAGAAGCGGCTACAGCAGCAAAGGAGAGGAAGATGGTGAAGGAGAAGGTTGTTGTTCAAATTAAAGCGTAAGTTTATATGATGTGGACTGCAATATGTAACATTTTTGTAGCAGAAACTGAATTTTAGAAAATAAATAATATAAAAAATAAATAGTAAGAATTAAGTTTTATATACAGTACCTAGAATAGTTAAGTTGCCGTTTTGATATTTAACAGCTTGACTGATTATATATTTATAATATCCATCCATCCATTATCTGACACGCTTGTCCCAATTGGGGTCGCGAGGGGTGCTGGTGCCCATCTCTAGCAGTCATTCCCACAGATATTTATGATATCTGAAATTAATTTGTTCATAGCAAAATAATACAAATGATGACCTGTATATTATGAATATTGAGATCTGAAATTAATTTCTAGACATCTAGAATGTTTATTCTATATGTGGAGAATGATAATGGGTTTGAAATGGTCATAGCCTGCTACAGCGATAATATTGCAGGAATTTTTCCTTAAATGGCAGTGGATCAGTGTACGTATTTAGGTTAGCTCATCTTGCAGCAGGTAAAGATGAAAAATAAAATTGTTTTTTTGGTCTGATTTTGTCTTCTTTTACACAGTAAATACTAAGTGCCTGTTTGCAGCCGCTTTGGATGTTATCATACTAAGGTAGCCTAAAACAAAGACAGACACATTATTATGGAATATTGATCAAAAATAGGATTTTTACATTTTAATAAAGTTAATAACATTATATTGCATCATTTTGAATTATTGAGGGAAAAAGTTTGGGAGAAGCAAAAACAAACAGAAAGGCAATGAGGATAAATCTTCAGAACTCAGTTTTTCCCTGACCAGAACACTACTTTGCATTAACTATGATTTTGATTTTCACCTCTTAGTGATCAAAATGTATCTGTCCTGATTATGTCCTGTTAATTAGATCAGAATTCCACCACCTCGGTCATATGGCCTAAAAGTCAGTTGTTAAGTGGGAGAGGCTGGCTTACCAGGCCATTGGCAATTTTGAGGGTTTCCAAGCTTTTTGATAACTCCGTAACCAGACTAGAAAGAATGATAAAATCACCCCTAAAGGAGATCAGTGAGTAATGGTTAGCGCCTTCAAGGTTTTTCCTCAAATTAAATCAAAACTCTTGTGTAACTCACTTACTCTGCAGTTCATTTAATAAAAAAAAAAAAATCACAGTTCAAAAAACCAGATACAGACTTTTGGAGTTGTCAGTCGCATTACTTTAATAACACAGCCAATAGATCAAAATGGAATCCATACATTTTCAAATTATATTGTTTAAGCTAAGAAAGTGGGGTTCCCAACATTGGAAGGAAGACATAAAATCAGCTTTAGAATGAATCTGTCACTACAGTTTATTCAGAGTAACCATTTATCAGAACTAAGTGACAAAAAATTTGTACAATTGAATTTGTAATTTAAACTTTGACAGATATTGACAAACACTAAGATAACTTTTGTGCCTAATACAAACATTTAACATTTTAAAGCTTAGTATGCTATTGGTGTAGAATAAAAGGTTGTAAAAAGGCCAACTGAGTTATGCTTGAGGCACTGGAAGAAACTTTTAAAGGTTTGTGAATACGAACATTAAGGTTTTTTTTTTTTTTTTAAGTAGTGAATACATAAGTCCCATTTACACTACCCTTTTCAAACCATGCAGAGAACGGTCCAAGCATGGTAAGATAACTGTTGAGTGTAAATGGAAAAAATGAAAGTAACTGAACTGGACTGTGCAGACACAAGTGAACCGCAATAAATCTAGTACTAGTTCAACAGTAGGGCTTGGGCTAGGTTCATCTATGGCTTGGTTCTCTGATAACAAAGAGAGCATTAGCAGACTGTGTCATCTCCTATTTAATGTCAGCTAACTCATTTTGGGGATTTTTCTGCGTGTCTGGCTTTGTAATTCACAGATCTCTTCACCTGTTCACAACACAAAAATCTCCTAAGCCTATTAACAATAAATGGCACCAAAACAGCATGGTGCGACCCAGGATGATGCAGAGACTGAGACTCTCATTGAAATCTGGGCGGAGAACACTATCCAGACACATAAGTTCCGGAAAGTTATGGGCGCTACCATTTTTGTTTCCGTAATTCCCGCATTGAGAGCTGTAGTATTGTGGACCACTGATAGGAGGCAAGGAACCATGCTAGCGTGATGTGTAAACGGTCGTAAGGAACCAAGCTTGGCATGGTTAACTGATCTAAGCTCGGTCCGAACTCGGCACATCTGTTTCAGAGGGGTAGTGTAACTGGGGCAATAGATTGGGACAGTTAAAGTGAAAGCTCTGCTGCGAGCTGAAAAGATCAGCACAAGTTCCATAACATTTATACGAACAACCAGGCAGATGTTCTATAGTATATCCGTAAAAGTAAAAAAAAAAATCCACTGGACTTGGTTTCCAAAATTTGAAGATGTTTCGCCACCTCTCCAGGAAGCTTTCTCAAATTCTCAATTCAAATGTCTGTAGTATAGTATGCTAAATATAAAAGTAGCATCCATCCATCCATCCATCCATCCATCCATCCATCCATCCATCCATCCATCCATCCATCCATCCATCCATCCATCCAT
>NW_015150833.1:255658-261590 GCF_000732505.1 Cyprinodon variegatus
CATCCATCCATCCATCCATCCATCCAAAGTATGTGTTGTTACTATATTTTCTGTAGCAGCATTTATTGTCCTTATAATATGCCTCTTTGCAAGCTTTTGCTCTGTTTGAAAGATCTAAAGATCACAGCTAGCCTTTGGCAGCAAAGTATTTACTGCACACATGAAAGCACACATAGCAACATTTCTTTCCATTGGACAGCTTAAACTGTATGTGTTGGTGGTGGATGAGTGGAGGAGGCTGTGGGGTTTTTATCATGTGCTGTAAGGTGTCATCAATGAGTGTTGCTGTGTTAATGTGTGGAAGTCCACTGTCAGCTCCAGTCTCCTTGTCAGCAGCTGTCTGCTGGATCAGTGCCAAGCAGACCTCCTCAAGTGATTTCTGTTTCTCTGTAAATTCTGCCATCCACAGCAGGAATGGAGTTGCTGTCCATTTTATAAATAAAAAAAAAACTCTTTTGACAGCCTGCCCATTTTCATTGCGTTACAAATCAATCTAAATGTCATTCTTTTTTTTCTTTTTTAAGATTACCGTTTAGTTCAATTAATTATTATAATTCATAATTAAATATAATTTTTCCTGTGTCGATTATTTTGAACAAAATAAACTCCCAAACAATTGTCTATGAAGCACCATCTGATTTAGATGTAAAAAAAAAACATGAGCTCTTTCACTTCATTGATGTCTTAATTTTTAATGCGCAGAGATAAACCATTACAAATGATAACTTGTATTTATGGAAGGTTAGACACCAAAGATTTGTATGATAGAATACCAATAGAGGGGACTTTCATGTGCTATTTGAATTTGTGAACTCAAGATAATGTCAAAGATTTTCCAAGTAGTTTCACTAAATCTGCTGTCATGTTTATTCTATAATAGAGTCTAACAAAATGAAGATTATTGTAAGATTTAACACCTCATTTTGATTAATTTTAAAGATGTATAGATCAGTATTAATAACTGCGGCACCATTTTCTAGTTTTGTTTGAGGTATAATCTGCCTGTTTTTATTTTGAGCTATTTCTTTTTTTGTTTTGTGGACTATAACATACCAGGGTTTTCAAGGTTGACACATTGAGTGTGACAGTCAGGCAGTTTGACCCATTTTCACCCATCACACCACACATGACTTTTCTCACGCATATTTCCTCACTCAATACTTATATTCATTCAATACAGCTTGCTGTAGTTCGAGTAACTCTGTGACTGAGATAACCAAACCCATACCAATTTATCAGTCCTTTGTGCCTAAATCTAATCAACCATAGAAGGTCCCACACAGTAAAAAGTAATCAGAAGGAATGTAAGGTGAGTCTTAGCGTCTCTAACAATCTTCACAAAGGCGCCAACATTTAAATCGATTAGACTACTACCCAGAAGGTAACTTACCCAATTTTGTTGATTTGCTGTTTCTCATTGAGTTTTCTAGATAATGTGTACTACTTTAAGGCGCCGGTTGAAAGGAAAATTTGAAAATCATATAATTCAGGAAATGTCCAGGAGAGTCAGAATGGGAATGAGGGAGAATCAGACGGTGACTCTGGTAGTTAAAAGGAAACTTTCACTGTAAGATGCACATCTGTCAGCTGCACATCTGGTCCCCCTTGTAAAAATCCAATCAGGTAGAATGTCCTACTATTAAATTTTTTTGCAATTAGTAGTTTAACCAAAAACTCTCAAAAATGCAGCAATTATTTCTTTAGAATAAAATAAAATTAAAGGTGACTTATACAGAATCCATGCATTCTTTATCGAGTAGTGTTTGTCTCTGCAGTAATTAAAATGTTTTCAGTTACAGAAAGATCAACTTCTCAATTTAATATATATTTTATAAAAAACAATAATAATCTAAACAGCTCCAATGTATAATTATGTTTGTAGCTTTATTAGCAAGTTTGTCATGAACAGCGCACATTGGTTCCTGCCTCGCCACTCCTGTGAAAATTTCTTGGCACCGCCGCTATTGTCACATTTTTGTCTAAATTCTTGTTTTATTTCCTATTTCCGCTTAATTCAGACTAGCAAGAGGAGGCCACAGTTTAATTAGAGCATCTGGCTTGGAGGTGAGAACATCAGCTTTAAGGAAGAAATCAACAATAAAAAGTCAAATTTTTTAGGCAAAACTCATCATGACACTAAAGTGTCACTCTTTGTCATTTTCTGAAACTTGACAGCTCCGATATACAAAGGAGAGGGAAATCCATAGCAGGCCCTTTAGGAGTAGTTTTGTACTGAATATAACTTTTTAAAATAAAATAGTGCTAATTGTTTGTAGTCCTAAAACCGAGGGAGTTCTTAGATTAAAGCATTAATGAGAAGAAACAGGGTCTGATTTTTATGCATAGCTTGCTAATCCCCATTCAGGGACAACTAGATGAAATGTTTCAATTCAAACTCTATTTGGTTGGTGCATTATATAAAATAAAAATATGTATTTTCTTAATTAAAGGACTTGATGCCACACTCATTGTCTGAATTGCATAAACATATAAGTCTGCATTCCCTAACATATAGTGTGTTCAAGAGAGAAATAAACCAAATAAAAAATAGACTTTGCTTTCTGTCACCCACAAGGTATCAGGCAGATCTATAAAAGAAGGTTGAAGGCTGAATCCTAGTTGGTGAGATAAATTGCTGAAGGAAAAGCATTTCTATGACCCTTACATGTAATTTGATCACATTACAGGGTCATAGATTTTAAAGACATGATTGGCTCTGTTGTTCAGCACTATCTGGCTGCAAGAAAGGGCAGCCTATTGATAATTACCAACTCAAACAGCCAAAATACTATAGGTGAGTCATGTCAGAGAGTTCATTTAAGCCACATTAGCGCAGTTAGACTGAAGTGACCCTGGGAACAACTCAATATTTTCCTGAATAGGAGAGGTTCCCACGGTTCTCAACAGCAACCTGATAAATGAGAACACACAGTGGGAGGTATATTAATCATTAAAGCTCAACACCAAAATACTAAATCCTCACTCAGCCCACCTGGTTCGTTTTTATGGAATAAAGGGTCAATCTTTTGTTAAACAAGGCCAAGTATTTTTATCTACGGCGGTAAAAGGATCAGTGTAAGCAAGGGTGTATCTTGGTGTGTGAAAATTGTGGAGAGTTCAAGATTTTAGCTTAGGGACTTTAAAGCTATTTCTTTCTATGGCAAAACAGGAAAATTCTCAAGTAAAATAAACACTTTCCTAGCTGACAGATACCACACACCTTGAGTCACACCCAGAGTTCCTAATAGAAGATAGATGAACAGTGTGATCCTGTTTAACAGCTCATTTAGCAATCATATAAAGGACAGTTGGTTTTAGGTTTAGCTGCTGCAGAGAATACAAAATAAAGCCAACCCCTGTAGTACATCCCATTTCACGTTTAAAAACATTTTGTCTGAAAGTGAAATTATGCTAGAATAATCTCGACACCAAAATGCAAGAACTGTCTGATGATTTTACATAATTTCATCATATAGTATGATGCTCTTGCCAAAGAATATGCCATTAAAATATGTGGTGTATAATGGTGAAGGGAAATTATGCATTGTTTCTTTTTTTTTTTTTTCCAAATAATACATTGAAATGTGCATCAAGCCTTTGCATTTTATTAAATTATGTCTTTTCTCATTTCCATCTAAGCAATAAAATGTTTACCCATTAGTCATCCCTAGATAGCTTCTGCAAACATATATTTTAGTTCTTGTCTAGTCTGACTAACTTCCTAATCTCAATATGCTTTAAGTTAAAAAATCTCAGTGTAGCTCTGTTTATGGCTACTGTCCTACTGGAAGCTGTATTTTTCCTTTAGTGTACTGTAAGTTCTTTTGCAGCCTTTAATGGATTTAACACGTTTACCTTTTATTACGCCCCATTAATATTGATAATCTGGGAAAGTATATTCACACCCCTCAGGTCTCCATACATACTGTACCATTCTGCATATATCTCCAACAACACCAGACCCCAACATCTTCCTTCACCTATTTGTTTACTCTGCCCTTGGGTGAAGTGCGCAAACAGCACCATACATTTACTGAAAGGTATGTTTCATACACCCACATCAAAGTTACTTTATTTTTGATATGAAAATCAAGCTTGATTGGAGTGCATACTCTAAATTATTGAGTGTGACTTTTTATACTGAAGTTTGCAGTTTTATATTCAAATGTGAAAAAGGACAAGGGCCTTGAATTATTTTACAAGTCACCATGGTGTTCACAGTAAGTTTCAATGCTTTATAAGATACCTCAAAATATTTGTTCAAAGAAAATCTTTTCCCTTTCTGCTGACATCATTTGGAATGGCCTTTATGTTCGTCATTGTCTAAGCAAGGCCTCTCAGTTAGAGGCCTTCTGAACTAGCTACTTTTTTTTCTTTTTTTTTTTACATTTCCGCTGTCTGCCAATTATCTTGACAATTGAAGCCGCATGCCAGCTGAGAGAGAAAACAGGGTTTCAGGCTGATGCAAAAGCATGACAGCCCATCTCTGGCCTTCATGCCTGCCAAAGCTCACCCTTTAAATAGCACCAACCACTCCTGTTTCCCTCCACCTCCGCCCTAACCAGAACAGTTTTTATCATCCATGATAAAGTACGCATGGTCTGGGAAGAATCAGCCCTGGATGTTTACTGCATTAGGTCAGTGTGCACTAATGGAGACACTCCAACAGACCTTGTCATTGCCACAGGGCAACAGGATAGCAGACATTAAACCGTATTACCTTTTCTCCCTTACTTTATTCAGACACATTGGATGAGTCACAGTCAATTATAAATGTAATTAGAGTCCCCTGCATATGCATTTATTTCAATCTAAATAATTTGACAATAAATAAGTGGTTATATATGTTGTAAAGCGCTCACAAACACTGCTCTGTCGGATTCCATTTATTCTCCTGCAAAAAAAAAAAAAAAAAAAAAAAAATAGAAAAAATTGCTTAATATAATTTTTTTAGAGCAGCACATTGCTCAGAACTTCCACACCAACACTGTGATGATGATTCTACTCCGACTTGTGTTGTTCAGGTGTCAGGGAGAAATCAGCTGCCAACTCACCTGAGGCCCACAATTAGCACCGAGCAGCTGCTGAGCTTTCTGTGCCATAACAGTTCACAGTCTGTGGACACACACTGTCAGCTCGGCGAGATTAGCCGCAAACTGCGACGGGCCTATCCTTCCAGTTTTAGCTCATACGTCCTGGATTTGTTACTGCATGTGAAGAGACAAGGCAGCTTCTGCCTCGTTTCACGCAGAATACTAAGCACCGGTTTTCCTCCTGAAGCAAAGAGCACATTAAAGTGACTTTCATTCATTTTCATCAGCACATCCTTGGATGGAAACAGTCCTTCAGCTTCAACTGCCTGTTGATCCCCTGCAGAGAAGAGACAGGCACAGGCCCATAGGTAACTCTGGACAGCGCAACATCAATAGCCATGGTGGCGCCATTAGTGGGAGACAGTAGTGGTGTGTGATGTGAATCATAGAAAGGGCTGGAGGGTTCCTGCTGTGCAAGGCGCACAGCATTTTAATGAATATTAGGACAGTTGGGGAAGGCCTGGACAGATGGTTCCTCTTGAGGCATTCTCTATTAGGAGCACCTGTCACATGTGAAACAAGTTACCCTAAATTATCTCCCCTGCTGTATATGGAAAAAAAAATCCTCATTAGAACAGATAGATCAGCGTGAACAGTTGCACTTTTGGATTTGAAGGTTTTCCACCTCCACAAAACTTGCTTAAAGTAACACAGACTTAGTCATAAATTTATAGACACTTGTCCTTTTATGCATATCAAATTTTTTTTTGTGTGTGCATGCTGATGATTTACTTTCATAAAAGCCATTTCATTAGACCATTTGTCCAATACATGCAATGGTCCTACAGGGTTGCTGTTGCAAGTTCATACACAAGTTCCATAACATTTATACGGACAAC
>NW_015150833.1:261650-286126 GCF_000732505.1 Cyprinodon variegatus
CATCCATCCATCCATCCATCCATCCATCCATCCATCCATCCATCCATCCATCCATCCATCCATCCATCCATCTAGAGCTAGATAGATATACATGTAGGTTATATACTTATATCAATGAACAACTGAAATATATTTTGATTTTATTGGTATTTTACATCTGCATTGTTAATATCCAATTATAAGCAATATTTCTATTAAGGGGGCATCAACAATCTCTTGTTAAAGCACAATGCACAAGGCCAGAGGCCATTTTCATTGGACAGTATGCTGGAAATGTGTTAAACCAAACCAATGTTTTATGTAAATTAGTTACATTGTGTGAGTTATAGCTAGTACCTTCTTTTTTAATAGAGCTGATGAACAGTACATTTAACAAAGACTTACAAGTTGGGGGAAGCTAATATCTTAGTTATATGTATAAACTGTAATGCTGGGGAAAGTTGTATTAAAATCTAGAAAAAAGAAGAATATGTGGAAGCTTAAAAGGAATTTCTTTAAGCCTAAAATCCTTTGTTTGTTGTCTTTCTACTTTTACTGTAATGCAGTTTTCTTGTTCCTTTTTTAAATTCAGCATTATAAGATATATTTTTTTATTCCTTGGAAATGTTTATTGGGATAATAGGTGGAATCTGAGGTTTCAAGAGAAAGATCAATATGATATAGGAGTGTCTTGAGAGAAGAGTTTGAGAATGAAAAAGTTACTTCAAGGTCATGTTTCGTCTCAAAGAGATGCCTTGTTTTAGATGTTTGTTACTCTTTTTCATACACAGTCACAATGTATATGTCTTAAATGTAAAGCAACTCCTGTGGAACATGTATGAGATGCTTTTATACTGTTAATTTGAGAAACAGGAGGCAAATTATGATACCTTTCTGTTTTAAAAACAGAAGCAACATTTTGCATTGCTAGCTGGCTTGTCTACCTAACTTCTGATTTAGATATACAGAACACTTTCACGTCCACAGAGAGCAAGGGCATGTAAGCCAACTAAGACTTTAATTACGTTCACCACTGCATTGATGTGCAGAACATTATAAATTAAGCTGTGTGTGTTTGAACCACTACAATGAAAGAAAACAATCACCCATATGAGCATTCACATAAATATTTAGCTTAATATACCTATGCAAATACCCTTAATATGCACTGGCTTGCATCCTTGCACACACTACTGTGGTTTCCTGCACAGTGGAATTACCGGAGCTCACTGAACATAAGCTGTAGTAGCATTTTGTTCTTGTGCTGCCAAATGTCAGTGCAGAAAGCAATGTTTACATAAAATGTAGGTATGAAAAAGCCTTCAGAGTGGAGCAGATAAAGAAAAACCAAATATTCTACATGCTGGATCTGCAAGAGAAAAATCCTTCCTGGAAGCAGAATATGTACCTGCCTCAGAACCTTTCTTCTCCTCGCTCTATGAAAAGGTTGTTTTCTTTTCGAAGGACTGAAGGTGCATATCTGCTCAGAGAGGGAAACATGTTGCTACTGTACCAAAACAAACAGGATAAATCTCACCAGCAGAGGCAGTGGTGCAAAGACAAGCCTGACAACTGCCGCAGGGCCCAGCGAACACTGCACTCTGCTTAATCACACAGCCTTTTGAAAATGCCGTCACTATTATTCCAGCACATGGAGAGACGTATCAGCGCAGGGTTTTAGGTACTGTACTATCAAATTCAGAAGGAAGAGAAAAAGAAAACAGGATTGTTTTGATTTGATATGCTGTGAGTAGCCACACTTTATATATTAGTGTATGCATAGATTGTGCAAAAGGAAGGAAGGAAAAAAGGAACCTGAAGCTAATAGGTTCATGCTTTGTCTGTGTGATACTGAAGTTGAATCAATTCTGTGATCCTTCTCAAACGGTAAAGGATTCAAGGTGAAATTTGCTTTAGAGCCTTTCTTAGACTTTTTGCTCACGAAGTTATGCTTAACAACCTTTTACCGATGCTTGCTTGACCTAGATTAGGACATCTTTAGCTGTGACTTACTAAGGAGTCAGAAACCTACTTCAGAATATTCTGAAGCAAGTAGGATGTAAAAAATAAAAATGAAAACCTGAAAGGGTGCTCATACTTTACAAACAACACCCTCTGAGTGTTATATCTTAGATCAGAGGTGTCAAACTCTAACCTTGCAGTCAGAGTCTGAGACATCACAACAATTTATCTGGCCCTCAAGAGCCAAAAAATATATAAATCATATCATAAAGTATAACTGTAATGGTCTTTTAAAGTGTACGAAGTGGCTCTAACTGTGAAATACTTGGTCGAAAACGTATATTACATGAGCAGTGTACTGTTTGTAGATGAGATGATGAAATTAAACGTTTCCTATCAACAGCTGCAATGGGCCCTGTTAAATACTCAATGATACGGAAGTGGCCCAAGTGACCCCTATTTTAGATCTTACATTTGCTCTCTGCAAATGTAAGACGCTTTTATGTTCTTCATCTAGACCAAACAATAACAGTAGGGCTAATTAACTTATGTAAGTTTAGACATTCTGTAACTTCGATAAATAAATAGATAATTCTAATTTTAGTTTGCTTTGCATTAGAAACAGGATACAGTAATGGCTCCTGAAAATACAGTATAGCATAGGCATGTTGACTTCAACCCTCTTTGACAAATAGGTTATTTAACAAAACACATGAAACCGTAAAGGGAAAGCTAATAGAAAAAAGGAAATAGGAAATGGTATTACGACGTTGCTCTTGTGATGTAAACTGCTAACACAGTGCAGGTTTAGTTCTCCTAGTGGCTAAAAGCGACACCAATCTGATCTAATATTCTGAATGTTTTAGTGAGAGCACCATAAAACTCAAGTGGAAAGAACATAATTTTCACCACAATCTAGGCACAACCTGATGCTCCTTGTAAGATTTCTGACAGAGAAGTCAAAAGAATAATCAAAAGAGTTGTCTAAGAGCCAATTAGGGTAGAAAGCCTCAAAAACCCAGCTCTTCCAATTAAAAAGTAAAGCACTCAATGGCAATGGCCTCTATGCACATTTACTGTGGAAGAATCCCCTGCTAAAGAAAAAGCATGTTAAGATTTGTTTGATGTTTGATGCAAAAAATAAGCACCACATAATCAAATACCTGGATGGAGCCAAACCTGAACTCCTGAGAAGCCATGTCACATTATGTTTGGAGAGATTGGTTCTGCATATCAACCCACAAATAACATGCTAAAATGAAACAAAATAGTTTGTCCTGGTTACCGTATATATGTTTCTGACTGACTTTATATAACTAAACTGAACAGATGGACAGACAGAGGAGTGGTTCCGACTGTTACACAGCTTACATCCTGTTGAAAATCTATGGAAATGATAAAAATACAAAATGATGGGATTTGTTGATAGTTAGAGATGGTTGGATTATACCTGAAAAAAAAGCATGTGGCTTTTTGTCATATAGGAGACCTATAAAAAGTATTTCTTAAAAAAAAAAAAGGTATTCAATAAATTAATTAATGCATTTCTGTATGTCCAACATTAATCCCTAATTTCAACATATAAACTTAATATCAGTGTATGTCTGGAGTACCTCGGTCGTTGCTGGCATACAATGTGACTCTAAGGTCACCTACCCTTTTAGGAATAGTATAACTAAAAAAAAATTGATGTATTTAATACAATAGGTGAAATACACCCTGGACAGTTTGCTAGTCTATCACATAGCAACACAGGGCTTCACAGCCACACACTCAAACCTAAGGGCATTATAGAATTACACTAATCAACCAAACAATTAACCCACCAGTCATGGTTTTGAACTGTGGTAGGAAGCTAAATATCCAGAGAATGCACAGGCATGCATAGAAAAAACATGGAAACTCCATACTTATTCTCTTTCTTAATTACTTCAAAGTCAAAAAGAGCTAAATTACCTTCTGGTTAATTTTTTTTCTCTCCATGTGTTAAGGGGCACATCATTATTAGCTGTTAATGTCCCTTTTTTTATAGAAAAAGATAAGTAGCAAGAAAATCAAAAAATTGCAAAACCATTATTGAGGTATTTTCCCAGCATCTGCCTTATTCAAACTGTTTTATTGGTAAATAAACTAAAAACTAGCCTCGGTAGCCATGTTTAAATACAACCCATGAACATGAACGACTAAAGTACTAGGTTTAAAGAACAAAATAACACTTTTTGTAATCAGCATTTAAATTTCAATTATCATTTTTATGATTAACTAAATATGATAAAACAATGAAAGGGAGAATTGATATTGGGGGGGTAAAAAAAAATATTTTCTATAATTAAGATAATAATGTATTATTATCTTAAAGGGGTCATAGAATGATTATATAGGGTGATTGGTGCTGGTCCTTCTGGTCTCTGAATAGGGTGTGTAACATTAGTTGGGGTGAAAATGTCATATTTGTTGTTCTATGAGCCCTAATGCAAGCCTGGTTAAAAGCCCAAGAATAAACCGACAGGTTTTCTTCCTTTTATGGTATGCTCATGAATATTCAGATGAGCTGTGCACTGATTGGTTGGTTTACAACAAGTGAATAGCAACAAGCGCTCACTCACTGAAACATTAAATTGTTGATATGGTAAGGTGACCAGACGTTCTCTTTTTCCCGGACATGTTGTACGTTTCATACCTGAAAAAAAATTTGTCCTGGATTTTGGTCGACTACAGTGCAGCAGAACTGAGCTCCGGGCTGGTCTGGGAACCCCGGCAGGAGCCAGCGGGGGACGGAGCGACCAAACCTGACCCGGCGATGGTAGCCTGGACGACAATGGCCCCGTGCCCCCCACCTGGCAGAAAGCATACCGTAACTGTAAAAGAGTAAACCAAATCTTATTGCCTTATTTTTCTGACTAATCCAATCAACGCGCTCTCTGACAACCAGTCATCTGGAACGCTCGTTAAACAGGTTTCACAAGCAACCTCCTCCTCACACCCGCTCTCTCTTGTTGTGCCTGCACAATCAAAGTAGTTCTAATCTGCACATGGTGCACAAATTATTTTATTACCTGCACACTCTCACTCGCATAAAAAAAACACCACCGCGCATAGTCTAAAATCTGCGATAATTGATCCGACTCGCAGGAATCCATGAACAAATATCTATATCAAGGAGACTCCCTGAAAACTTGGGATGTCTGTTACTGGCCCCCAGCCACCCTCCTCCGGCTGAGGACGGGTGGGTCATGGCTCTCTGCTGACGTCCAGGCCATTCAGCGGCCCAGCAGTCGACACTTCATACCCATCACAAATTGACATCAATTCGGTGCATCGTTTAGATTCGCCCGTTTTATGGAGGAATTTAGAATTGTGAGATTTGCAGAGAAAGGAGGTGTCGATGGGGTTTGAAGTTCTCTGTACATCAATTTCACCCTCTGAACTATCGTTATCCATCTATGACAATGTAAACTCGGTTATGCATTCTATAACCCCTTAAATCAAAAATGGCAGGTTGAAAAATATTGATACCCTCTTTTTTTGAAATCACTGAAAATAGTTTTAGCGTATAGTTATTAAATTCTTCATGTATTTGTCCTTGTTTTTAGAGTCAGAGTAAATATCAGAAAGTCTTTGAAGCTCTCTTTAACTCCCTTCGCAGATTGTGTATTAACCAATCGAAAACCTTGATATTGCTTTCAATAGAAACATGAGGGTTAAATTAAAAGAAATAAAAAAAACAACCCAATATATCGATATGTAGTTTCGTATGAGTTCCCTCTATCTTTATCTAAGTAAAGTCGGACCTGTTTCTTAATAGAATTTTGTTTCGTACTGCTTTTGCATCGATTCATTTTACATCATGTCTTTCTTTCCTTAATTCAATGAAAATTCAAACTTTAGTCATAAGGATTTTCCTGTCTAGGTGTGACAATGCTCATGTCCAACAAAAATGAATCTAAGGTTTGTACCTGGCATCAGGGCAACTTTTTTCCAGTTTAAAGGGATCCCATTAGAAATCGAGTTTAAAATATTTCCTCTTTCTAACACAAGAATGCAAACCATTTAAACCATGATAGCTGTAAAATAGCAACATTTACAGACTCTAACAAAATTGGACATATTTCCCATTTTCTTTGCGTGTAGTTTTTTTAGTGAAAGGCCACCTAGCTGACACAGCCATTGCTCATCATCAGCAGTAATCTAGTAAGTAATCCAAAAGAAACACTTCAGTTAGAATAACACAATGTTTGACATTTTTAGACAAGTTTGCCTGAGCTGAGGACTTAATAGAGGCCAAGTTTACAGATCTCAGCTTCTCTTCTCTGTGGTATCAAAGTCTTCATCAGGCCAGACGGAGAGGTTGGAAATCCACTCCATAGAAAATCCTTAAATCTTTCCTGGCTTTGTAAAGGCAAATCAAACAATGTTCAATTTTAGACCCTTCTCCCTCCAGCAGAAGAAAGTTGACTTTTCTTCTTTTCCCATCCATGCATAATGTAGAGTAACAAACTTGCTATTCGAAGCAAAATAAGGTTTACACGACAAGATGAAAGAAAAAATGTAGAACATCTGGTGAGCAGACGAAGGCAAGTTAAGGTAAACAGAGTGTCCTTATATGGAAGTACTCTGAGTCTCTTCAGAATCAGAGGTATGAGGTGGAACACCTTCAAAGGAGCGAGAGGCCGCACATCTTGTTTCAATTTAGCCTCTCGCTGGCAGAACATGCTTTTTGGTCATAATGTATTCCTCCAAACAGAATACCTGTCTCTTGCTTAGAGAGTCATGGGTTGATTTTCAGCTATACAAAGAAACTGGCACTTTCAAACAGAAAAATGAACATGTCATAGAATGTCCCTTTCACAGCCTATTTTAGTCAGACATTTGCAAGTACACATATTTTTGCTGTGACCTTCCGCAAAATCAGGGCGGGAGCAGATTAATTAGTTCACGGCCAGCCCTGAAAACCTTGTGCCAGACCTGCATGTAAGCCTGTATAACATCTGGCAGCAGGCATCTGGTGCCATACATCAAACTTGCTCCTCCACCATCCACGCCCCACAACTCTCAGTGTTACCCCGATCAAACTAACTTCTAAAACTAACATTTGCTTTACAGGGGTGAAAAAGGGAAGCCTGTGAGGTTCCGGAGGCAGAACAAGTTCTTATAGCTGTTTTCAAAAAGGTCACTGCCAGTCCAAGAAGCCTTGCTATATACTTATTTATAGCTCGAGAGGAAATATTGAAGACAAGGCAAAGGGTGCATTTGCAGAAATGTTTGTTCAGCCATCTTTTTCTCTGAGTGTCTGGAAGTGTATGTAGCCAATTCCAACCTTAGGTTCTATACCCCCTGCAGCTGCTCCACTCACCCCCCTTGCCAAAGCCTTTGATGTGACTAGCTGAAATGTCACAAACCTACAAGAGCTCCAACTGCTTAGAAAGCTCTAATGAACAGAATAAGAAAAAACACAGGCCCTAAATCAGTGAGCAAGCAGCAGCCACCCTGTAGCTGTCATGCTGGTATCAGAGCAGGTCTGTGCTCAGTGGTGAAGCTTTAGGAAAAAACAAACAAAATAAAAAGGCTTCATCAGTAATAATAGGTAGCAGGCATTGCACTGTTAAATGGGTCACAGTGCTACATGTATCACTGAAGCTCTCCTCATCTTTGTCTCTTTTAACTTCACTCTTACTTCTCACCCTGGACCCTTTCTAAATGTTTTGCACCTCCACCAGCAATATTCCACCTATGACAGCACTAGCTCTGTTTAGGTCCTATGATACTAATGGAAATAAAATAATTGACACTAGGGTTATTTTGTTGATATTAGGATATGATTTTCAGCTAGGAAATATTTTTAGAATATGTAAGCATAGTTGGATGGTAAAAAGAACTAATTCTAAAGAATATGAGAAACATACAAAGAGATTTCAAAAGGAGTATAATCATTGTTTAAAATGTATGAGGAGCCATGTAAATATGGCATACAGTACAGCAAGGTCTGGAAACTGAGGTTTTCATCACTTATCAAGGAATTAGTTATATCAAATAGGCAACATAATACTTCCCTGAAAAGTTATAAACATATATATATATATATATATATATATATATATATATATATATATATATATACTGCTCAAAAAAATTAAAGGAAAACACATCAGATATCAATGGGGGAAAAAATCATGCTGTTTATTTATTTTTTACTGACATGGACTGGGTGATGTGTTATGAACAAAAGGATGCCACATAATTTAGTGGAAATGAAAATGATCAACCTACAGAGGGCTGAATTCAAAGACACCCCAAAAATTACAGTGAAAAACTGATGCGGCAAGCATGTCCATTTTGCTGAAATTTCATTGCAGCAACTCAAAATGGTACTCAGTAATTTGCATGGCCCACACGTGCGTGTACTGTATGCATGCCTGACAACGGCGGGGCATGCTCCTAATGAGACGACAGATGGCGTCCTGGGGTATCTCCTCCCAGATCTGGACCAGGGCATCACTGAGCTCCTGAACATTCTGAGGAGCAACCTGGCGGCGTCGGATGGATCGAAACATAATGTTCCAGAGGTGTTCTATTGGATTTAGATCAGGCGAGCGTGGGGGCCAATCAATGTTATCAATTCCTTCATCCTCCAGGAACTGCCTACATACTCTCGCCACATGAGAACGGGCATTGTCGTTCACCAGGAGGAACCCAGGACCCACTACACCAGCATAGGGTCTGACAAAATATATTTTAAAACCATTTATGGTAAAAATAAATGTCTTCACACATTTCATTTTTAAACCACTTTCACTTTGTTATGAGAAACAGCAAAATCAATTTTAGTCTCAGTTTAACAAAGATGTGACTGATTCTGGTCTTGTCATTACAAAACTGAACTTGAGATGCAAATTCAATGCAAATCTTATAGATGTTTTCCCTGATCTGAATAGAGTATCATAACGTTTAGTCTAATTTGTAGTTGCCCTAAAATCACCTATGAACCCCTTTAGATCAATGTTTTTGTTCAAAACCTTGATCAGTTTGTAGAGTCACACCCATAACGTGGCAACGCTTTATGGGTTCAATATAAGCAACTCCAGGCTTGATTGGTTCATAATTCCATTAAGATCATGCTAGTAAAGTCAACCAAACTGGGTTGTTTTGAAGTCATTTGATCATAGACAGCCCCTGGTTAAATAGCAGATTGTCAGTCTGGCATCTTTTCACAGTTATAAACCAGCTCTTGAGAGAAGCATCTGTCTCCGAGCGTGTGGTTTTTCATTATCATGTTTTGATGAGCTCTGACTTTCTTAGTGTACAATGACAGAATAAAAATATTGTTACCTTTGCTGTATCTCCCTCTGTGCATGGTTGAATACACGCTTGTGCGGGGTAATTGAATGATTTTGTGCAGGGATCAATGAGATTAAGTATTGTGTTTATTCCTCTGTCGCTCTGGATTAGTGGTTCTTTCATATCTGCCATGAGGACTAGCATGTACAGTATGCACACAGCTTAGTCAAACATAAGCAGACACATTCTGAGGGTAACATGACTGTAGACAGGAGAGGAAGACATTTCTTTAAAGCCTAAAATGTGCTGAATAAATGGCAAGTAAACCTCACATCTTATGAGACTATTGTGAAAAAATGGACAGGGATGCGTTTGCTTTGTTTGAACCTTTGCACATATGTAAGGTAGAAGACAGCTTCAGCTAAGAAGTTGTTCTGGGATTTCTTTCCCCCAGACTGCCTTCTATAAATTTAGAGGGAAGGTTCAGACATTTCTAATGTTGGAAAAAGCCCGCAGGCATGTCTATCTGCTGTTATGGGGTAAGAGGAGTCTTTGCTATTATTAACCTTCCTATGACTCCTGTTCTTTCACCAATCTAGCAGTAATCCTAATAATCCACTAAAGCTTGAGCTCCCATTCCTCTGTAATAAATTCCAGATGTTGATAGCCCAAATAAACCCCAAACCTATGTTTTTACCCAAAGGAGAAAAAAGACTAAGGCAAAGAGAACCTCTGGATATTTCATGCATTACGGTTGGGATATATATTACACCAAAGCAGACAAAAGCTCTAGTCCTATAGTCGACAAAATATCTCTTATGAACGGATTAGTTTTGAAGTAGCACATGGGGATTTAGAAAATAACCTTCAACTGATGTGTTTTACAGAGATGGTGTTTTGCAAAAGTATTTGCCTTTTAATGCCCCCTAAACATTTCCCATTGAGTCCCACTTGAAGGTAATATAATAGATTTTATATCTAAAAGCTCAACAAAAAGAAATCCAAGAACAGGATACGTGTTTATATTTCTGAATTAAATTCTAATAGCTCAACAAAAAGAAATCCAAGAACAGGATACGTGTTTATATTTCTGAATTAAATTCTAATAGCTCAACAAAAAGAAATCCAAGAACAGGATACGTGTTTATATTTCTGAATTAAATTCTAATAGCTCAACAAAAAGAAATCCAAGAACAGGATACGTGTTTATATTTCTGAATTAAATTCTAATAGCTCAACAAAAAGAAATCCAAGACCAGGATACGTGTTTATATTTCTGAATTAAATTCTACAAACTGCGGTTTGCCTTCATCTCAGCTGATACATTTTAGGGGAGCCCTAGTGGTTAGGGCATTGCGATTGAAATCCAGAGGTTCTGAGTTCAAGCCAAACTCCTGCTGACTGCCACTCTGGGTGCCTGAGCAAGACATTTAACTCCACCCTGCTCCCCGGGCGCCGCTCAATGGCAGCCCATTGCTCCGCAAGGGGTTGGGTTAAATGCAGAGGTACATTTCTCCAGTGTGAGATCAATGAAGTTCAATTACTATTATTATTATTAGAACCAAACATTAAAAGGGTTACAGTCCGAGTGTCTGCCAGGCACAGATCCTGCATTGAATCTAGCTGGATTTTGTCAGGGACATTCAAACATATTAAAATATTTTACTTTAAACTTTTCCATTGTTTTCCTTGTTAACTGTTCATGTGGACCCAGATAGGCTTCAAATCCTTGTTGTTCAGTCCCATCTGATTTTTTGATTAATGTTCTTCATACCAGACGACATTTTTATCATACTTTTTTTTCCCTCTCTAAATATTTTTCCCTGCATTGTCAGATGTTTTTATCTTTTCTCTTTTTGTTCATTAATAATCTTTCACAACATTTAACAGGAACATAGAAATATTTTTAAGATGATATAATCAATGTGTCTGGATAGGAATGCATGTTGTGAATGTTATTCTTATAGGCCCTTTCAGTGCTAAGCAAATATGCATTCAAAAACAGATTATTAACTTTTTTTAAGCGTCTGTATTTGGGGAAAAAGAATAGCACTTAAAGTATACTAAAGTATAATTTTTTAAACATATTTTGCTAAATCTGCTAGTATTCTTTCTACAGATGTGTGATTCAGATTGCTTCCTAAGGCTAGAAAGAAACAAATTCATCAATGCACATTGGGTGTAGATACTGACAGTTTAAAGGAATTGCTAAGGGGTTGTTGCAAAATGAAAAAGTGCTATCTGTCTAAACCCAAAGCTCCATGGCTCACAGTGAAAGTGAGGGCCAGTGGGGCGTTGTTGTGATTCATCTCCATGAGTCTTTCCGGCCTGTGTAGATTGCTTTCAACATCCCTTGGAGGCAGGCTGGTGGTGATGTAGGCCTAAGGAAAGTATCATCGTGCAGCTAAAATGTATAACAGATTTATCTGTCTGTTCATTTATACCTTCAAGACTTACTGAAACATGTTATATAGCACTTAAGTGTAAAATTAGGGGGAGTAAGAGTTTGAATACAAATGTAATGGTTTTCTTTTGTATTTAGATGAGAGAAAAAGAGCAATAGCACAAATAATAATTTTTTTGAGAGATCTTCAAGGAGATCATACAGTTTAAGTGAAAAAAATATTTTTTAAATATGTTCTTCTAGATTTTGCCTCTCATCTGCATGCATTGCATTGATCCATAACCACTGAAAGGAATAGACTGACTGACCTAGTTTGAGGAATGTTTTCTTTCCCTTCTACTTTTGGGTTAATAATGCTCTGGCCATGAGAAATAATCAGAATATTTTGGCTTTAAGAATTTCACAGGGTCACTGCTTGGGATTTATATAGAATTGCACTATTTGTGAAACATCTGAAGTATGTTCCGTCGTTGATACTCATAAGTATTAAAGAACTGTAAAAAAAAAAAAAAAAAAGAAAGATATGCCATCTTACTGTCTAGGTGGGGTAGAAGTTGGTGGAGGACCCAAAAATGCAGGGATGAGGGAGGCAGTTGTGAGTTCTTGCAGACTTAATGAAATCAAAAAGGCAAAAACAAATAAAATCCAAGAACAAAATACAGGAAACCAAAAACCAGGAGACATAAGGGAAATCACACATGAGAAGCCAAGTAACAAAAAGAATCTTGCAATAAGGAACTGCAGAGGAGGTTTATATATGAGGAAGTGAACACAGAATGGGCTAATGAGCTGAAATGGATCAGGTGTGGATAGAAATAACTAGAAGGGAGCTAGGGGAAAGGAGACTGGCACAAGGGGGAAACAGAGACTAACTCAAAACACGCAACACAGCTTAACTATAATACAAATGGAAAATAAACCTAAGATCAACTAAACAGGATGACATAGATAAATGAAAACTCAAAGTCCAAAAGGAGATAACCATAACACGCATTGACTTTTCCTTTGTTTTTGTTGTTGTTTTTGTTACAGTATATCTAAGTGTCTCAGATAATAACAATAGTTAAAATGAGAATTTTTTTTTTTTTTTTTTTTACATAACAATTTCATTCATCCATTCCTGGAAGAAGAAACTGTCCAAATCGATCTGGTCCTTTAAAGAACAGTTAGTGCTCCCTTTTAATATTACAAAATAACTCTTTTAACTTTAAGGCTGTGTTTAATTTTACAACCCTCACTCAGTTCTGATTACTGCCACAACCATTATGTTCCTTAAACTGTCTGAAGACACAAAGCAGGCTTGATAAATATAGGCTTGTGTCGCTGCATTCTGACCATTAGATGTCGGTGAAAATTAAACACTTTAGCTTTAAGGAAACAATATGTCACCAACAGTCAAATATGGACCATTTCTTGGATAACTTGCCCTAACTGATGACACAGAAATAAGCATGAATTATTATCTGTTCATTACATTACATTAAAAATACTGCAGTTAGCAGGAGAGCAGGACAAAGATCATTCACATACCAGCAAAACTCTGAATGACTCAGAAAACTAACAATGCAGAGGTTTTAGAGTAGCCTATTTAAAGTCCAGACTCAAATTTTATTATTATATGTCAAGGGTGGCACAACCAGGTTTTAAGTTTAGGGGGAAATAATTTACATATTGTTTTTATTTGTTTGTTTTTATAAAGGGAGAGGATGTTTTGGTTAGGTTTATTTGACTGTAAGGCACACCAACATTTTGAAGAGTTTTTGCAATTGCTCACATCAACTTGGTCTTATGTTTAAAATTTTACTATAGTGCAGATAAAAAAAAAAATCAAATCAGAAGAAAAATGTTTCAAGCAAATGTTTTTCTTTTTTAACAGTACTGTTATTCCAAGGCAACTCTAAAGAACCACTGTGAGTGGTTTTATTTTCAGACAGCATAAAACAACATGGGGAGATTTCAATGACAGTATTTCATACTGTGCTGAAGACAACTTTGAATGTAATGATAAATAGGGTAATTATTGTACTCATGACAGCACTGATGCTTATAGAGATTAAATGCAAATTCTATAATGGTCCTACTGTTGTCCTTATGGCATTGTAGCCTTTACACAACAGAATGCCAACCTCTCAGATGGCAATGTTTAAGAAACAACTGACTCTTTGTTTACCACCTGCCAGCCTATCAGCACCCTTCCTCAGGAGACAGGAAAACAAGGAAACTGATACCAAGGACAAATCGATCAGTTTAATGTTTTTTCCTGGCTGAGAGTGAAGCTGGGGCAGGTGACATATCCGCCCCTATCATATGCAGCGCAGCACTTCATCACCCCTGTCAGCCTCCACTGCAGACTTCCTATACTATTCAATCTAGTGTTCCTTACCTTATCTCTGCAGCCAATTGCTGGCTTTTGATGCATTCCCTTAGCCATTTTAATTCTAGAGCTTTACTCTAACCAGACAGAGTCCTCTGCCCCTTTTATCATAGCAGCTGGTCAAATTAATTGCAGCTACCTTTATGTGTATCAATCAGGGGATCTGCAAGGAAAGCGGGACAAAGAGAGTCCCTGCCATGTGGCTTTGATGTTGTTTGACAAACTTATTCGATCAGATATGTTTCTGATGTTTGAAGTGTCAAAATGAATAAAAGAAAAATACCACTCCTGTTATTTTATCCATGTCATCCTTTTCCATTATATTCTTGAGTTAAACATATGTGAAATACGATAAAGAATGTCTGTGTCTTCTCATCTGTGTCTATATCAAAACATCTGGAGTAAAATAGAACTTTTTGGTCATAATTCCACTAACCGTGTTTGAAGGAAGAAGAATGATGAGTAGATCACTGAAGTTGGGTCGAGGCTGGTTCTTCCAACATGTCAATGACCACATTCAAACAGCCAGGGTAACCAAGGAATTGCCTTGTTAGAAGCATATCAAGGTTCTGCCATGGCCTAGCAAGTCTCCAGACCTAAACCCAATAGAGAATCTTTGGAAAGAGCTCGAACTCTGTGTTTCTCAGCAGCAGCCCAAAAACCTGATTCATCCAGAGATCGATCAGATCAGAGATCCACATCTGTGTGGAAGAGTGGGGTAAAATCCCACCTGCAATGTGTGCAAACCTGGTGGAAAACTACAGGAAGCGTTTGACCTCTGGAATTGCAAGCAAAGGTTACTGTACCAGATATTAACATTGATTTTCTTAGGTGTTCAAATACTCATTTGAAACTGTATCATACAAAAATGAATTGTTAAAAAAATCATGCATTGTGATTTCTGGATTTTTTTTAGATTATGTCTCTCACAGTGGACATGTACCTGACAATTTCAGACCTCTCCATGATTGCTAAGTGGGAGAACTTGCAAAACGTGCAGGGTGTTCAAATACTTATTTTCCTCACTGTACACCAATCTAAATCCAAGAACAAGGGCAGACTGAAGCATGTCATCCAGTCTGCAAAGAAGGTAATTGGCTGCAATATATCGTCTCTCCAGGATCTGTATGCCTCCAGGACTCTGAGGCATGCAGGGAAGATTGTGGCTGATCCCTCGCATCCCAGGCACAAACTATTTCAGTCACTTCCCTCTGGCAGGAGACTGTGGTTCATTAGGACCAAAACCTCACACCACAAGAACAGTTTCTTTCCATCCGCTAACAGCCTTATCAACAAGGCCCAAAGACCCCGTGACATATTCACTGCTTCTCTCCCTCCCCAATTCAGGACCTAGAATATTATATACCAACGAAGCATCTGCAGACCTCCTGCGTTACATTAACGCACAGTCTACTGTGTATATTATATATGGCTATATACAATATACTGTATGTTTTATATTGTATATAGCGATAGATTCTGTATTCTGTATATCTAATTTGTCTGCTCCATCAACACCAAGTCAAATTCTTTGTAAGTGCAAACCTACTTGGCAATAAATCTGATTCTGATTCTTTTCATTTGGGCCCCTATTTTTGCAGATGTATGTAATTGTATGAGACAAAAATATATGCTACAGATATACTTTTTTCCCTCTTTGCCATACTGTGGATAACACAGCTAATTACAGGAAAGACCCATCTGGCTGCTGCTGTATGTAGCAACTTTTTTTTCTCCCTCTTTCTGCACGTTTGTAAGTGTGTGTAAATGTGCTAATTTCATGCCGAATTTATGGATTCTCTGTCTCATTATTTGTCTGTTTGTCTTCAGTCAATTACTGCATTATTGCAATGATTGCATTCTTGGAATAAATCATGCAGAAATGTTTTGGGCATTCAAATCACGCACTGTATGGTGAAGCATGTATCCATTGAATGCATATTGACTAAATTGTGATGGCTTAATACCACAATGAGGATAATTGTTATCAGTAATCGACCGCAAAGAGGCAGCTAAATAGGCTCAAATAGCCTTGCAGATCAGAGACTTGTTTTTGCAAGCAGTACATTCAGGGACTTTTTCAATGGGAACTCAAATGAGCTCATTTGTGCTTGAAAGCCTCTTTCCAATAACACAAATCACTGGAGTAAAAACAGCACTTCATGCAGTTATGCCTTACAGAGATGCAAAAGAGTTGTATAAACATTTTTTGAACTACACATACATTTACACATGCTATTTTAAATTTGATTGCCCATTTTGTAATAAATCATGATCGTAGAAAGATTGGGTATAATTAGAATGTCTCTTTTGGATAAAAGCACAAAGCTATATTCAGCTTGGCTACAACAACTTTTCTCTTCAGATTTTCTTTATATGTTTTCTCCTTTTTTATAAATTATACTTAAACATGATTTGGACAACCTCTTCCCTCCAGTGGAAAGAGAAAGCAGTCGTTATTTTGGCAACGCAATGACACCACATGCTATGTGGCGCAGGTTAAGATAAGATCAAACATTTGCAATTTTTGCCTTCCCTTTTTAATGATTAATGACTCATCATTTTTCTTTTTCTGAAGTTGCGATTTTCTCTCGGTGTGACAAAGATGCAGCCAACCAAAAATTGCATTTGAATTAGTTTGCCTTATTAAAATGAATTATTAATCAAAAGGACTATATAGAACTATCAAAAGGACTGTATATATATATNAAAAAAGAACATTGGCACAAACCTAGCCTGTATGTATTTTTTTGTATGTCATCGAGAGTATTTAAATGATTTTCAATCAGGAAAAAAATGTGCAATTAAAATGCGATTAATCGCGAATTAACTCAGGCATTGATGCGATTAATCGCGATTAAAAAATTTAATCGATTGACAGCACTAATATATATTTATTTTATTTTTTTTCACAGGCTTAATGAAATGTAACTCTAAATACCTTCGTGAGGTACTTTATATAATACTTAAAAACACAAATAAAAATCCATTTGCCTTTTCCTATGTTGAGGGTGAACACCATTCTGTGTCATGTAAAAAAAGTTGATCAAATTCAAAGTTCAGTACAGCATGCCATTTTCATAGGTGTCTGTTTATACCATAATCAGTTTTTTTAAAAGGAAAAGTCCAGTCATATTCAGGATTCAAACTTCTGAAAGTACTTTAAATATGAAATTATTACATACTGTTCAATAAGTGATAAGTGTTTTAATTAGGAGTAATTTTTATTTGAAAGTGCTTTAATGGAGGAATTCATATTTGTCAATGAACTACTGCCACCTACCGGTTTGTGACGTCACGGTGCGGTATTGCCTGTTGAGCAAGTCCCGGTGCTGGATCTGGTGTTTGCCACTACGCGCTATTATCCAAGTCATCTTGGTAATGTTGGCTACAAGTTTTTTTCTTTGGCCAGAAGTTCGATGGCAAATCCTCCTTCTTCAAGTTGGCATTTGTACGACAAACCCGTGGTGAATCCTGAATCGGAAAGATTAAATAACAATTTTTTTTTTCAATTTTACCCAATATATTACAACATCCAACTGCCATGCACATAGGCATTGTCATTGTAACTATAGCTCTCACAAATTTCAATGGTGAAGTCCTCTCTAAATGTTAAATAATTGTTGTTGATTACTGGCGTGTCTAGTAGTTCCCATTGATTTTGCTTGGAAAGTGGGGAGAATCTCCTTGGGCTTACCGAACGTGACGTCACTGCTGAAAGATGTCAGGATCGAGGTGTTACTATATTTCGGCAAAAATGGCCAGTCCTGGACTGAGGGATCCTGAAGAAAATAATTGTTTTCATTTTTTTTCACTGATTAAAGCCAAATTCAATCAATCATTGCAAACGTATTAGTTTTAGGTACAGATAATGATCCATTGATTATTACTTGCTGACCGGACTTTTCCTTTAAGTTATTAAAGTGGATTTCACTCAGATTACTGAACCGATTTTTTGAAAGTAAAGACTACCATTTTAAGCTTTTTTTCCCTGAGACAACAATCCCACTTAAACTGTTTCTACCAAACTTTTGCAACCACAATGAACATTCTTAATGTTACCATTAATCATTATCTTCCAGTATTAAAGCACCACAGGGAAGACTGATTTAAAGCCCAATGCATTCGGGAAATGACAGTCCCTCAGCTAAAATAAGAATTTCTAAAAAATCTTTGGTCTGTTCCTAAATATAAATTATTAATGCCACTCTGTTTCTTATTTCATTGTTTCTGCTCTCTTTTTTGGGGCATAATTAATATCTCAGGAGCCCTTCCTCATTGTGCCGGGAATAAATCTCCTGTGGCACATCTCCATCTTCAGGCTGCATCAGCAGCCATGCTTCTTTCTACGTTAGCCGCCTTCCAGCTGTGCAGTATGCCAGTCCAAATGAGGCCAGTGCCATACTTAGCAGGGCTGGCTAGGGAAAGAAGAGTTAAAATGGGGAGACAACAGTGATCTCACTATACTGCACACTTTGCAACTGGAAAGCCTCAAACGATGTCCTAAAGTTGAGGGTTAGAAATAAACCTTCAAATTTTAATGTGTTTTTTGCAGAGCTGATCATGGCTTTTTCTACTATCTGATTAACGCTAATAGCTTTTTTTTGTTTCATTCTTGCAGTCAATTATTAGCATGGCTCCGCCAAGACTGTAAATTTAGCACTTTTGTATAACGTTACTCTAAAGGGTTGTTTGGCTGAGAGCTTTTGATAACCTACTGCAGTCCATCCACACATCCCCTTTGTATGTTCAACACTCATGGGAACCCCACTTTTCTAAATGGCACAAGTGGAAATAAAATGTAGAAAATATTTGACTTTATTGCAAGCTTTATAAGTGGGTCCAGCAGAAAATAAAACGCTTACATTTTTCTTTTCCAATTTAATGTAGTCATTAATTTCATGTAAATGATGCTGTAGTGCAAATTTCAGGGCTTTTGGTTTTGATAGAGAGCAAACAGAAGGAAATTAGAAACGCCTTATTCCAACAGTCAACTAAGGAGACCTATGGGTTTAAAATTCTCTCAGGCATCGGAATCGGAAACTGTCTCACAAACTAAACAGCCAAGTATTTGGCTGCATCATATTCCAGGCGATTTAACAGGCCCAGGGCTCCTTACACGCAAGATATGGTTGATCCAATTTAGGCCATGCTCAATCAACTTAATTCTACAGGGGGACTGGGAGGCTGTGTAACTGCAGTGTGTGCAAGAATGAAATGCTCAACAAAGCAGCTTTTAAAGGTCATGTTTTGGTTGCAGCCATTCCTACAAGATCCTAATGGAGGGCACTGTTTGCAAACTGAGTATCTAAATCCATCACAAACCTCCAACTGAACAGTGATTTATGATGGCAAGGTATTGTGAGTGGTCTTGCTGTGCAGTTGGAGAGTACATGATGTAGAATTTAATCGCCAAGGCCCTGTTTGTATTGCCTGTGATTCGAAGGAGTTTCTAAAGTATACAAACATTTCAAGTATTTCAAAGTTTTTAGTTTTCTATTATTGAATCCCTCAGACTCTCTTATTTTTGCTGTATGAATTTGACTTATTTTTTTCCTACACAGAAAGTAATTATTTGGTAACTTGTCATGAAGGCATGCGTGTATGCACAGCAAGGGTTTCCAACTCTTTTCTCAATATGCTCATCTCCTCACGGGACACATGGTGTCATGCTTTTGCCTCTGCCATACAAGGAGCCAATTATATTATCAGCGTGGGACCTCTGCTTGACATCGTGTGTCCTCGTGGTGTAATGAAATAAAAGCGGTTTCATACACATTTCCTCCCACTGTGTCCTTGATGGCTGGAAACGTCTACTTTGCAGTTTCTGTAATTTGGATGAGAGTTGGGTTTCCAAACATGCCACAGGGCTGAGCGTTCTCTACAGGGGATTTGAAAGTCCCATCTTCTATTTCAAGGGGCGAATCTGTTAACAGAAAAAGACTAGATTATTTTGACATATATGTGCATATTTGCCTTAAATACTTAAATTTCGTTATGGTTCATACTTTGTTTTTTGTTTTTTTTTGTTTATGATGGCTCTGTTTTATTACAGAGAAATACATAATTACCAAGTATACAGAAATTCTTGCATTGATTGACCCAGAAATAATAAGGTATTTATACAAATTTTACAAGCCAAACTTTTCCTCATTACCTCTGCTGTTAAGGTAATCTGTAAAATCCACTGGTGAAATCAGGGCATCTGGAAATATTCTATAAAAAGATGTTTAAACCACAAAAATAAGAGCAGACAATTGCTTTGGAAAAAGTTTTATGTCAGCCATGATATTTCTGAAAACAAAGAAGGATCGTTGTATTCCCCCACAATAAATATCCAGCATCTGACCACCCATGCTGTTACATGAACACACACGGAGCAAACAATAAATGTTTTCCATAACATTCCAAACACATTTTGAACAGACCATTTTATTGAACAACAATAGCATATGCAAACCCCAGTTAATAATAATAAGTATTTGCAACTTTTTACAATGCCTTTTTTTTTTCCGAATCCATACCTACTGTATCCCACGGTTCTAAATATTGTTGAATGTACAGAGCATGTGAGAGTTTTAGATATGGAATCAATTCCAGAAGGTCAACCTCTATTTTTTTTTTTATTCATATACAGGACCAAATTTAAACAGATAGACATACTGACAAACCCCTTATGAGGAAAAGACACAAACACTCCATAAATAATTTCATCCCTCTTTTGTTTTTCTAACAAAGTTTACAGAAATTGATGGTGATTTGTGTTAAATTGAAACTAGAAACATTTCTTGTTTTAAGGTCTATAATAGTTTTTCCACCCCTATTAGGGATTTAAGATTTTTTTTTAAGTTCAGTTTGACTTCAGCTCTCTGACAATTTAAGGCGCAGTGACAAAAATATTGATCAGATTAGATTAAAGTTTCATTCATCAAAACTGCCAGATATGTTAAAAAAAAAATCATAGCACTTTGACTGTAAATATTATAGTCTTCAGTAAAATTGGAATTGAATAAGATTTTTAAGAAAAAATGTTAATCACTCAGACAATTTCCTCCCAAGAGAAATGTGGCATTTTATAATACTAGTTAGTTTGAAGTGCTTTCCAAATGAGAAATTAGAGCAAAGATGAGAAGAGAGGGCCAGCTGGACCAAGGTGAGAGCTCAAATTGTCTGCAGATTAACTGAATAAAGATTATTTAGAAATCAATATTTAATATTATTTAATTATTTAAGTGTATGAATGAAGTCGCAAACTAACAGAAAACAGAATGATTCAGTTAGGAATATTGTTAGAAATTATAACTGTTACAGTACATTTTCACATAATAAATCTGGTCCCAAGAATGGTCCATAAAGATATGTTGTTTTTAAAATTTATTTTTGCCACTTCAAAAAGATGGAAGACATGTCCATGACCATGACCATGACCATAACACAATAACTAAAAAACAAATCTGAACATATGTCTAAACATACTTTCCTCATAATCACCCATATATGTTTTAACAAAGTTATGCTGTCTTAATGCTTGTTTTAGCAACAAACCAAAAACTGACTGTAGCTAATGTTTCTAAAAAAATGATTTACTAAACAAATTTAGTTTTACTTTCCCGGTTTTATTTACAAGAATTTATTTACAGATGATAGATTAATTGGTTTCCACTTCTCAATAATAATCACTTTGCATTAGTTTGTAATCACATAAAAAATCCACAAATCCACATTGGATTTTGTAATTTTAAAACAAAAGTTTTTAAAGTCCAAGTTGTATGAATAGTTTTTTTTAAGGCATTTTATCTGTCAATAACACAGGTAATCCAGAAAGCAGTTACATCTTACTTTAAGAGAATTCACACTCAAAAAGATATCTTATAGCCGAAGCAGATGAAAGTGAAAGGAAGTCTCAAATGGTTTCTGATTTGCTGATTCTAAAAAAAAGAGACCAATTGCTAAAATCTTGATGATGGGTTGGTTGTTACTTTCATCTCAAATCAAGGAATGGGCTTTTTCTGTGTTGAGTTTGCATAACCTGAATTTGCATGCATGTATTTCTCCAAGAACACACCCTTTTTCCTGCAACTTTGAAAGATGCATGTTAGATGGATTAGTGATTTAAACTGACTGTAGGAATGCATGTGACTTTGCATAATCTTGTGTTTCTATGTGTTGCTCATGTTAGATAACCCAGTTACTGTGAGTTAACACTTTTCCTTTCAAAATTATTTGTATCTTATTTCTCTATGCACTATGTTAATACACGTAATATGAGATAATGGTTACAACTGCAATTGACTGATTTTCCAATAATGAGAAACTTTAGCAGCAGGCAGGGATGTCTGTTAAGGCACGGCTTAAAGGGCAGCTTAACACATTTTACCAGCGTGTTATGCGGCCCTTTTAGCAGTGCTTTAAAATCCAGTGTTTTAACGAGATCTCCCACAAACAAACACATGTGGTAGGTCAGGATTCTGTGCAACAAACATCTGTAGATAATTGGTTGATGGAGCTATTGTGGAAATGCATGTTGCAGGCTGCTGTTCATCACCAAGAAGCTATTATAAGTGTTTAGATTAATAGCTTTTCCAAAACAAAATGACTGTGTGTCTTGGACTGAAAGATGCTTTGATATTACTGCTTTTCAATTTTATGTTCATGGGTGCAGTGCTACTTGCATTTTCAGAACTCTGGAATTGCAAATTAAACTTTAACCTTCTTGTGTTTTGCTTCATTATGACTTTCAAACCCCCTTAATCTTTAGAAAAGTCTTTTTTTTTTAATCCAATAAATCTTTTTATTCAAATGCAAATAAATGATATTTTCATGAATTATTCATCAAAATATGGTTATCTGTTTGGAAACTGGATCTTTTGTTTTTGACTCCAATTAGAATATGCCATTGAATAATTTGAAATGACAAAAGGTGCATTATGCCACCTTTCTCATCATTCACTGCCCCCCCAAAAAGGTTTGTACCTGATTGCAGTTTGATCACATTTCACTGTCACATGCAGCATCACCACAAATTCAGAACATCATTTATCCAGTTCAGAAAATAAGCATATCCAAGGACAAGATGTGGAATGCTATTCATCATGATGTCAGATTGAAAATTTCCCTGTCTCTGTGTAAGAGGGTAATTTGATGTCTCAAGCAATGAAATGTCCTGAAATGATAAAGGCGGGGACATTCTGCCATTTGTCCAGAAAGGTCTTTTAAATATTTCTCAGGTATAAAATTGGAAAAAAAACAAAACATGTAGACCTCCTTATTGTTCAATTATCTATCTCAGTAATGGGTTTCAGCTGGTTTTACAAATATGTCTTCAGCTTTATCATGCTTGTTGGATCTTGCTTATGACTTCTTATTAGTAACACTTTTTTTTTTCTTTTTTTCAGTATTCATTGCAATTACAGGATATCAGGCTCAGAATGCTTCCAACACATGGATGACCTTTAATACTTCTTAATAACATGTCAGAGTGCCTTTTGTACAAATGCTAATGCTGTCCAGGTAAACCAGGATTAAAGCCTTTTTGTCTGTTTGTCCAGCACATTAACAGAAAGTTGGTTCAAATGACTAAATAATTTAGACATGAAGGTTATGATTCAGAGATCTAGAAATTCTATTTCATTGTTACTGTTGGATGTATGCTAAAATGTTTTCCCTGTTTCCCTTGGTCATAAGATCTCAAAAATTAGAAGTGTTGTTACATAAATAAAATGGTACTACTTAGCAGAATGTTTTTGCAATTATCTCATCACCCGAATACTTATATTGCTTTTATCAACACACAATTTGCTTTATGACAGGCATCCCCACCCTCGGTCCTTGAGGCCCACTGTCCTGCAGGTTTTAGAGGTTTCCCTGCTTTAGCACAGCTGATTATAATGATTGCAATAGATCAAAAGCCTGTTAATCTGCTTTCAATTAAAATCAGCTGTGCTGGAGCAGGAAACCTCTAAAACCTGCAGGACAGGGGGCCTCGAGGACCAAGGTTGGGGATGCCTGATTTATGACACTTGGTTAATTCACTTCAAGCACATTTGCATTTCCTTTTCTTTGAACTTTGAAATTTTGATGTTCACTTCAAAATTTGCATTTCATTTGAATGGAAACAGGGCTGCTAGGTTTGAATTTTTTGCTATGAGTACCTCATCATAGCGCTCCGTTTTTCCAGGGTAAGGAATCTCTTCTGCCAGTTTTGGGCTGATTTTATTGTAATACTCTTAAATGTTTCAACCACTACAGACATATCATGGATATTTAATTCTATTGGTAATTTTTATTAACATCATTTGATATATATTACATATGTTTTTAGTATTTTCCGTATTCCGTAGTTTACTATAATATTCCAGTTTATATATCCCTAATGTTTTTGATAATTTGTTATCATATCCTTTATATCTATTTTTTGTCTCTGTCCTCCTATACTTTAACAATACTCTATATATTATGTTATTTTATTTACAGGATTTCTGC
>NW_015150833.1:286478-301614 GCF_000732505.1 Cyprinodon variegatus
ACTCCAACCACCACAAATCAAAGGTGATCGAAGGCTCCAGGTTCTGGGTCGACTCGCCATGTACAAAAAGTTAATTAAATCCAACAACCTGGTCCGATTGATAACCTGACAAGCTCACCAAGCAGTCTGCCTCGGGAATATTTGTTTCACCATTAACTGATACTAAAGGTTAACATGGCATAAGCCAGATTGAAACTATGTAGATTTCAAACACACTATATGGTAACAATTTGGGAAGCCACTGGTAGAGAGTGTTTGCAAAAGGGAGAGGACATTCAATACAATTCTTCTGGCTGATTGGGTACCTGCCTCCCATGTCGAGATTTTAGCCAACCAGAGCAGCAGTAGCAGCTGAGATGTATCTCATTCTTCATTTGTTTAATTAAAAAAATCAAACACTTACCAAATCCGGACAGGTGAAACATGCAAACATCTTCAGATCCAAAAAGGCCAAAAAACAACCAAAAAAACTATTTTGCTAGTTTTTCAAAAAAAGAATTACAGGGTATTCCTGTTAAAACCGGCTCAGCCATATTTGTAATGCTAACCTTACCCTTTAGTTGACATGTTGATGTCATACACGTCAATGCATTTATTTGGTCAGAAACATTTCTGCATCAAGGCAAGCACATCTACTGGCTCCTGGGAAGATTTTCAGGAATTTATGTATTAACAAATCTGACAACAATTAATCTTGTTTACATAGTAAGATATAGGTAGCTTCTTCATTTTTAAGACAGCATGAATGTTCTTCTAAATACATTTAGCAAAAAGCACTGCATGGGTGAAGCTCATGCTAAAAAGCTTAGCTATCTCCTCTAACTGCTGCTGTCAAAATACACTTAGGGCAGAGTTTTTCCTTCAAGCCAGAGTCCATGGCTCTTGCGGACGGCAAAGTATGTCCAGAATTCAGACTTTGATAAGTGTCATTGCAGAGTGGTGTGCTATGCCTGAAAGTTATTTGGAAATACTTTTAAAGTGCTTCCTTTCTTCAGCTATCATTAGCCGTTATTATGGGGGAGTACTGGGGTGGAGGGGTTGGGGGAATAAGATCCTGCAGCGGCACCTGGACACCTACAAGGACTTTCCAACCACTTTCTTTCTAGCTTGATTTATATGTTGAACTCTTGTACTGCAGGAATAGTATAATAGAAAAAGTCATTGCTTCATTTTCATACTGGGATGTTGTGCAATTAAATTTACTTCCTACCCCATTAAAGGTTGTAAATATGAGGTTTAATCACAAATTATTCGGACTGTAATATGTTGTTCTGTGAACACATGCCCAACTGCCTCAACAAAAAATGAAAATGTGATTTGTGTTAAAATAATGGTCAAAGTAAAAACACTGACCATATAAGAAATAAATTGACCACAACATCTGTTCAGAGTATAAGAGTTTATTGACAAAGTTACTTCAGCTCCAAATCAAACATATATTTGTTGAAAAAAACAATTGACTAAACTAGTAAAACTCAACTAAACTAAGCCACTATGTACATAAAGAAGAATAAAAATTTGGATGAAAACCCTATTCATAAGGATTATGCAATGAGATTACAGCAGGGATTTTATGTTTGGGAGCCAAAATGTATCTTGAAGTATGTGATGAAGTTGGGATTTTATGTTTTGAAGCCAAAATGTATCTTGAAGTATGTGATCGAGTTAGTTTTGACTAATTTAGAGCAAATGGAACATGTTCAAACCAATCCACAATGTAAATCCAAGAAGTGAATAAAATATTATTTGGTAAAATTATGTTTTACATTCCTGCTTTTCTACACAGACATAAAGCTGCAAAGTAGCTCAAAAATAATGCAAGTGCTTTAGGGTACTAGGAGAAGAATAAGCCAGTGATATACAACCAGACAGAGGTGTAGGATGCTGTGGTTGTCTTGCAACTGGAGGGATACTGGTTCAAAGCCCCACCAGTAGTTGTGTCCACCTTCACCTGTATTGCCTACTTCTGACCACCTGGCTGCTCATTCATTGTATAAAATCAACTATAATGAAATGAGAGGTGACTGTAATGCTGGGGCTCTCATCTGCCCTTCTCTATGTACCTCTTACCCTATTTACACTACCATTTTGAAACCGTGTTGAGAACAGTCCAAGCAACTTCAGTGTATATGGCACGCAAACTGAAACGGACCGTGCCAGACACAAACAAACCGTGCTAAACTAGTACTACAGTAGCAGCCTGGCTCTCTCCAAGGAACGAAATATCACAAATACAATCAAATATATCTTCCTGAATGTTACGAGCACCACCATTTTGATTTGCTCCTTCAATCGTACTAGACAGCAGTAGAACCATAGACCGAAGGCTAAGTCAAGAGTGTTCTGACCCAAAGCTGCAAAGTCCACATGTTGGTAAAAATGAGGCAGCACAGTCTTCATGTTAGCCTGGTTAAAATACCCAGCAATGATGAAAACACCTTCTGTGTGTGCAGATTAAAGCTCAAAGATAGCCTGGTATGCAATATTCATGACCTCTTTTGTATTAGCACTGGGGGGACATAAACAGTTATGCTAACCATAGTAAACTCTCTGGGCAGATAGGAAGGTCTGCAGTTAAGTCAGAAACCCGATGTCTGGAGAGCATAAGCTGGCGACCGATCTAGAATTTTTACACCAGTTGTTGTTTAGGCACACACACACAGCCCCGCTGTTGTAGTCTTATCGCTGAGTTCACTGTTTCTATCGACAGGTATAATGTGAGCCCCTCCATGCTAACAGCATTGTCCGGTATAGATGAATGCAGCCATGACATATTTTTCATAATCTTCTCCTCTTAGTGTCCTGGAGTACCTCTGTTTTGCGGAGTTGGTTTGCAGCTATTGATGTGTATTGTGTGTGAGCATCATTTATGTGATGGCACCAGATTTTGTGTTTGGGATGGCAGCATTTGTTCTTTGCAGCATTTTTCAGTTATATGTGTTTTTTGTTTTTCTAAGTCTTTGTGTTTGTCTCTTTTCTGTGTTTGTAGCACTTTTTGAATTCGCTATGCATGCATGTCTCTGCAGGTCTTTTTCTCCCCTAAGACACAGTAGAAGACTAACCCCCTAAGAACTAATCAATTAGAAAAAATAATTGAAAAGGAGAAAGACGAGACTTGTCTTTCATTTTATTAACTACATTTTTCTTGGGTTTCAGCAAATGTCAGCTGTAATTAAAATTTCAAACATTCACAGACAGCAAAGATGAAGTTCAAATGTAAGTTTATTGATTTTACTTATACGCATATGTGCTATTGAGAAGAAACCCAAACTTTATCATAAATAAAAAAGCATGCTTTAAATTTAGACATGGGGAAAAAAATCAAAACACCACTGCACAGTTTGGTTATCCTTTTGAGATCATTTGCTTTTCACAAAAGCTTTTATTTCCCCTCGGTATGAAGTTTCTTCCTGCAGCACCAGATGAGAACCAATGTCAGGTCAGTACAAGTATCTGGCAGCCATTCTGCATCTTTTGTCTTCAAAGTCTTAGGCGTACCTTGAAATTGTCCTTGGACCTTATATAGTCTACCTATATTTTTGAGATGATAAAATGCTTAAAAGGTTCAGTACTAAATACAACAGAAAAGCCAAGTAACATAGATCGGATGAATAATAGAAAAATTAAAAGAAGAAGGAATGTTCGATATGTTGAATGGAAAAATTCACTAGAACCACTATTGTCAGTGTTTTGTTTCAAAGTTAGAAAAAAGTTTTACTTAAACTTTAGTTATATAAGAGTACATACTGTCTTTAATCTAAAAAGATAAACATTGTCTGTGCTGTCTCAGGGTATGTTGCCAACCTTTTTCATCAATCATTGGAAAAATAAAATCTCAAGAACAATGGAAGGCATTTAAACTGTCAGGAAAGAAATCTTGTACACACATTCTCAAGCCTGAGGATGAAAATTATCAATGTTTTCTCTGGTGCTTATACAGTAGGTTGATTTTGATCCAGGAATTTTTATGGGGCATGTGCATTGAGCTCCAATTTTGCTTATGATTACAAAAAATTCTCATTAAAACAGAAATGCCTATCAAGTGTAGAGTAAGTCATCATACCCAAACATAGTTTGTAAAATATATTGCAGTATATTCTAGGTGTCCAAAAGCCATCAGTGCAAACAGTACAAAATCATTTCCACTGCCATGATTTATTTCCACTAGCTGAATAATAATGCTTCCTTGTGCAGTGAGAAGAACAAAGCTGTTGCTAGTTTTAAACAGAGAAAATGATCATCCCTTTTATCCTAACTGATGTTAATTGAAGTAGCTTAAGAAGTTTGTTTTTCTGAGAATCAAGTGCTGCGGCATACAATTATCTCCAACTATCTTACTGTTTTATGCTGATAAGGAAAAAAATATGCTCTGTCTTAATTTTTATATGGGTATTAGTCAAGAAAGAAGATGTATGCTTACAAGCACTTTCCATTGTGATAACTAAAAAAGGACATGAAAAGTTAACTGAGTCTGTTTCCCTGCTTTTCCAACAAAATAGTGGGGAGAGCCTTTGCAAAACAGTTTGTTTTTATGACTAACTTGTCATGATTTTGGCGCTAATGGCTGGCTTGATTGCTCATTTCATTCACCTGTCTAGCTCTGCCCTGTTTCTCATCACTGCTCATCTGATCCACCTGTTCCTGCTTTCATTTAAACTGTTCAGCCCCAGCCATCAGTGCCAGATTATTCTTAAGCCTTTGGTGAAGAGAGTTTTGGAGTGTTACTAAAGTGTTCTGTTTGCTTGGTACTGACCTGTTTCTGTATTCGGACCTTTAAGCCTGTCTGCCCCTGTCTGATCTGTTTGCCTGACCTGTCTTCGGACCCATACTGGATTCTTCTGTGGACTGAACCTGGATCTGCCTCTTTACTTTGCATTGTGGATTATCCTGCCTTCTTCAGTCTCCTGTCAGTCCTGCAGCCTTCTAGGCTACCATGTCTGGAGCTCTCTAGCAGCGTCCACTGCATCTTGTCAGCCTTCCTGCTGGAATCATCCTTGTTCTCTGTACACGGACACAAATCTAACCAGGTTAGTGACTCATGCCCTCATAATCATCCTCCGCCAGATTATCGTTGTCACCAACCTGCCTTTCCCTCCTATAGATGTTCCTGTGACTCTATATAAATAGACAAAAGTCTAAAACAGAGTCTGTCTAGCTAGTTGTTAGCCCTCTGTTGTTCTGAGGATTTGTTTACTTTTTTGTGAAAAAAAAATCATGGCAACATGCTCCTTGAAAGAAGGTGAAGGTCCTGTGTAAGCTTAAATGATGAGTTGCCACTATAAACGGCTACAGGATCTGATGTAGCCAAGACACAGGAGGTGGATATAATAAAGACACGGAAATGCAGTATGGTGCTGTGTAGAATTCAGTCCTCCCCCGTCTATAAATCTAAGACTGCGATACAGAAAGCCACACAGAGAACTGTGCAATCACTGTTTTGGTAATGAGTTGAAAATATTAACCTTACAGGTTTAGGAAAGCTCACTGTTGATGTAAATCCATTATAGCACTTTATAACAGTATTGTGCAAACATGCACAACCCAACAATGCAAATAGGGTGACAGTGGCATCGGATGTAGGAGTTTGCCCTGAAATCAAAGGGTTGACAGTTTAAGCCCCAGCTCTGGCTTTCAGTGTCGTGTCCTTGGGCAAGTCACTTTATTGCTGTGGCTACAATGTATTTGGCCACCATCAGAGTGTCTGTGTGAATGGGTGAATGTAGTGTAAACCTCTTTTGGTCAAGTGTCGTGACTTCAAAAAGCACCATAAAAGTACAGGCCATTTAACTATGTATAGAAGTCTTTTAACTTTTTCATCCCAAATTTTTATATGAAATCTATTATCATATTCTTTTTTTTTTAGCCTCACTGCTCTATTTTTGCCCTGCTTATCTCTCCACCTACCGTACAGCCCAGGGCTATTTCTAGTGACCAGCTTTTACAATGGGTATCACTACATCAAATGTTTTTTCTGCATATTGCAAAAGGCCCCAATCAAGGTAAACAAGGGAGTAGTTGTGTTGTGTTATTTTAATCATTTCTATAATGCATAGACGCTTGGAACAACTCCTTGAGCTAATTTCTGGAGTTGCCATAGAGAATGAATAGTCATGCATGTCAACTTCCAAAACACTGTGGGGGCTTGGTAATTAAGGTGATCTAACGATAGATGTTTTATATTGTGAATATTACATATTAGCAATATATTCTTTTTTTCTAAGCAAGTTGTTTTACCTAGTAGAAAGCTTTGATGCAAGTAGAAGAGACAGTGTTTAATAATATTCTCTTTTTGTCATAGTGGTAAAAGATTATATTTTAAGATTCCAGGTCAAAGAAAGATTAATGTTCTTATTTTCTCTGTCTCAAACTTCTCTGATATTATTATTATTTTTTTTATTTAGTTAAAAATGTGTAATGTAATATTTTTTGAATTTTTGAAAACTTGATCTTTGCCTTTGTCTCTCTTTTCACACCTCAGTCTTGGAAATGCTCACTTGCTTTGCTTTGTTATTTTCTTGTTTGCTGCATGTGCAATATTGTTCCTCCAGTCACAACATTGTAAATACTTATTAGGTTGAATTTTCCCACACATGGAACAAAAACAAAGTGTAAATACAGATCTGAACTTTAATAAGCCAACAGAGTGCCATAATTTATTTGTTAAGCCTTTTTATACAACTCGAGTGAGCTACAGTACTGGGGTAGAAATATATAAAGTTATAGTTAATGACAAGCCCCTTTAAAAGTCTGTGAATTGTCATTGAACGACTTAAAGTTTTATCCCTTAGATGTTCTTATTGACCCTAATCTAAGCTTCAAACTGCTGTGTAACCACATATTCTCTGTTACTCACTTAATCCTACTATTTTCCCTCCCAGTGCAAAAATATTTGAGTTTCTTTGATCTTTGCCAGATATTTAGTTTATATCCAGTAATAACTTTTTTGTGTTGGTAAGACTTGTTTTTTCAGCTGTTGCTAAAGTGACTTATTTGGTTTCGCTGCTTGAGATGGTTGATAAAAGGATGGTCCTTCTTTTTTTGTTGTTGCATTTGCTCTTGCCAATTATGATAAAATAAAACTAGCTTTCTTTTATTTCTGCAAATATATAGAATGCGTTGTTTGATTTATGACTTGACTTGCTGTTGCCATTTCACTGTCCTAAAACTTGATAAAGCACCTAGATACCCCATGAAATTACCAGTAGTGTGACTGTTTGTGTCCAGGCTTGGACATTTGGATTTATTCCTGTACACTTAAACTGTTTATTGTATATGTGATTGTCCTTATGTATGGGAGCTCCGAAAGGCAAGAGAAAAAAATCTGGAAAAGAAAAGAAAAGAAAAAGTTTCTGCCCTGAAAGGCAAGTAAAAAATCAAAGACAGTTTTTTCTGTTTGTTCTTTCAATAGTTTATTTTGCTACTAGAGGCAGTGACGTAATAAAACAGACAGTCACTGTCCGCTGAAAAGCACCGTATGTCTAGTTTTCAAGAATCAATGTCCCAAATATAAAATTACATTTTTGCAAAGTAAAATAAGGTACAAATAAGGTACAAAAAGCTGTGTATTGATTGAATTGATAAACCATGGCATGTGTTTATCAATTCAATTGAATTCAGTTTATTTATATAGCACCAGTTCCCAACACGTCATTCCCTACAAGAAAAAACAGAAAAAAATTGCCTTTAATGTTTTTATTTTTTATTTTTTTGCCTTTAAGGACAAAAAATAAAACAAGGAAGAAAAAAAAAATTCAAACTTTTCTTTTCCAGATTATCTTTTCTCTTGCCTTTCAGGGCTTCCATACTATTGAGTGTGCGAAAAAGAAAATCATAACTCATTCTTCAGTGATGTCTTGCTCACTTGCAGGAGCAAAGACCAAAATACCATCACCTAAAGGAAAAAAAGAAAAGAAAATCCATGGCAGCCAATGACAGATCTCAGAGTGCTTCATAATTTGATGGGTGGCAGCAGGTGAATGGGTGGATGATGAATTATACAGTGATGACTTTTTCAAATACTATAGCTTTGCTCATGTGAAGTCAATCTATACATTCTTCTCCACTCACCCCTATATTACATTGTTCCTTCTTTTCTTCATCTTTCTCTTACTTGACTTAATGCTGATAAATGAGCCAATTCGTTTCCATTACTCATCCTGATCAGCCCAGTTGAATTTAAATCACAGCATGTTTTGCCCTTCTTTAGTTATAGAATTACTTACAAGGACATAAAAAGTTATGCTTAAAGTGTAATTCTGTTCATGGGAATTCCCCAAATTAATTTGGCAAGAGTGGATGATTTCTGTTTCCACACTTAAGGTAGTAACTCTTGCTTCCTCAAATCCAAATAAAGATATATTTTTTTATATTTTATTGGTGAAATATCTATGGTTTGTTCTTTGTAATTGTGTGATGTGATCTGTTGTGAAAAGAAAAATCTTTGAAAAGGCGTAAAGGAAAAACCTTGAAGTTATTATTCTGTTTAATGCTCCTGAGCAGCTGATTTTTACCTCAGTCTAAATCATTAGCACTAATGCAAAATAGTAGTTTTTACCTTTCCAGTTTTTCAAAGACATTACTGTAATTACAATATTTATTTAACTAGTTACAGACAACAGTGAGTGAACTAAAGTTCTCACTTTTAAACAATGATTTACTGTAAATAGAACCAACTCTCACTCCAATTAGAGCAGCAGTTTCTAACTTATACACAATGTCTCTACCAGCTTTCCTCATTCAGAGGCTTTTTTTGCTGGTTCTTCATTGAAAAATAGCCGTATCTGTATCAGATTGGAGGGGGAGAATCTTTAGTAGCTGTTTTAATTTCCTTCTGCATATTAATTTGAATTTGATCTTCATTTTAGCTGGGCCATTTTAACACATGAAAATACATCAATCTAATCTGAAATACTCAGAGATGTAGGGTTGTACTGTAACAAAAATCAGATCAGAATCAGAATCAGAAATACTTTAATCCCAGAGGGAAATTGAGGGAAATTACTTTTGTTACATGCTCTAGTTACAGTTTTACATGATATATACACACATCCAACTATACAATATAATAAAGATTAAAAAAAAAGAAAAAAAAAAGATAAAAACTCTAGTCTGTAAACGTTATAGAAAAAGTAACTATACACTAAGATATTGTATATATAATTTTTTTTTTATTTACCATTGTCGTTGCTTCACTGGTGTTGTTGGTTCTTGCGTGTAACAGGGGATGCCATATTTGGGTCATGCTTTACAGCCTGGTTGCATCGAGAAGCCACACATGGAAGCTCTCTTTAACAGAAGAAGATAGTGAGAAGGAGATGGATTTTAAAGGAAGCATGTTTTGCAGGTGTGGCATGTCAGATAAAACATTTCCCAGTGAGACACAGAAGCACAGATTCAGTAGCAGTGCTGTGGGTTGATGATGTTCGCAGACCAGCTGGTGTGTTCTCACAGCTACTGATGGAACGGGATTGCACTCTAAATCTTAACACTCCTACCTGTGACTATATATTTTTTCCTGTCACTAACCTGCAGTGAAAAGTGATTGTAAGAGGCAGCAGAATACTCTGTTGACCCACTCTGCCAAGGCATGCCCTTGTGTTAGCCTGGACCACTGGGGGGCAGCCCAGTTGATGTACACGCTTTAATCAAACTGGCAGGATGGCCTATGCTGACAGGGTGTATTATTTAAGCACATCGCACTCTCCAGCTGCTACCATACTTTTTTTTTGTTGTTGTTGTTGAGTTTTGTATCAGTGATCAGAGCTAATGTGTCAGACCACATTACTTTTTCTGCAGTACATCAGCAACTCCTACGTTTACAAAATCAAGATCACACTCCAGAGACAATGCTGATTATCAATTAATTGATTATCTGTTCATTACCTGATGATTTGTTCTTGTTCATCAGGTTATGTTTTTTGTTTTTTGTGGGGTTTGTTCTGTTTTTCACAATACCAGAATTGCAGTAAATCACTTGCAGGAAAAATGCAATTGCAATTGTGTTACAGCATTTAGTCTGACTGATAATATTTTTGTGATCTACAGCTTTCATTTACAATGACATAAATCCTGTTGGCAGTGCCCGTAGAGGGTTGAGCATTCAGAAAGAAACATTTGACCATATTTATAATTAGATGTCCTTGTTTTTCAGCAGAAAGGACCAGAACTGTTGGACACTGCATTAACCTCTTATTTACTTACTACAGCCATCTGATAAAGCTTTTGCTGGCAGGTGAACAGAAGCTGAACACAATTGTGTGTCAACATTTTTAATTTCTCTTCTTCTGTACACTAAAAGCAGTTAAACTGAAGTCATATAATTATTCAAATATATGCTATTACTATTATTCGCCTGCCACTTTACAATTGAGTTATTATTTATTTCAGACCATATTCTAGAAATTTGTGTCTTAAGGTTGCTGCATGTTTAACTAGCTCTGCTAGTGTAACCCCAATTAGATTTTTTTTTTTTAGATTTATTTACGGTACTTTATGAAGGGATCATAGTTCCTCTGCATAACTTTATTGTGAAGTAATAGAATTTCAGAGCTTTACCTGGCATTACCTGCAGCTGTCGGTGTGTGATGATGCAGTGAGGGGAAGAGTCAGAGCATGCTGCTGCTCTTCAATTAGCACATAAGGAGACTGTTTTCTATGCTCATTGATGACGCTGTTGTTAGCAGTTCACAATAACAACTACTGTTGGGGTCTGTTGTAGGAGACAGTCCATTGGAGTGTTTTCCCAAGGATTTAGAACTATTCTGGTGAGTCAGCTCAGTTCATTACCACCATCATTGCAGTTTACTAAGGGAAACAAATAACCAGTCAGAATAGTTTTGAATGTTGCTTAATTATTCTTCTGATGCATTTTCATAGTATTGTGGGAAATTGACTGTTTTGTATTAGTTATGAGGGCTTAGCTGTTTTTTTTGTTTGTTTGTTTGTTTTTTTCTGGGCTGCGAATTCAGCTAAGGCCTGGTTGTGGCTATGCTCAGCATACACAATAGCTGTTGCTGTAAATCCCACTGCAAGTAAAGTGTGTTGTATTGCATTTTCTTTCCTCATGTTGAAGCTTATAATTCACATGTTTCAAACTATATTTGTACATGTTAATGCAGTTTGTTTTATGTTTTTAATTTAATCTAAAAAAGGGGTGATTATTTAAGGTGTGTATGGGCTAACTAATAAGATGAACATTTTATTAATTCTTTATTATTTTAAACCTAGATATTAGGAAGAAATTTAGGTAGTGTAAAAGCCTAATGTTCCTTATTCTGTGTGCAGACTGGGGTTTCTTGAGGGACTATTCTGACTGTGCCATGAAAAACTGCCATCGTTATCCAGGACTTCTTTGCTGATGTGGAGGTCTTCTGCAGGTCAGGACATTTAGACGTAAATGGTTGTCGTACCAAGAGGGCAGTAGGGGAAAACCATAAGGAAATCCACCTACAGTAGGAGCCATCTATCCATTATTTTGCTACTTTTTTCTGCCTGAGACCCAGGTTGTTTTTCATTTTGTATTTTTGTTCTTGGGCCCAAGATTCACACTTCCTGAACTGTCATAAGGACTTGAAGTTTAACCTGTAAATGGTTAAGTGGCACCACAATTTGTTTTTGTTTTTTTTAGATTAATTGTAAGTAACAAACAGTTAAATGCAACTGAACAAAGTAATTACATAAAAGTGATAGCCGTAGCAATTACCCAGCCAGAATATCAACAATGCAGTAATTTCTTTTTACTGAAATGTGGTGGCAGGAAAAAGAAGGTTGTTAAGTTGGCAGTGCTTGTGAACAACAGAGGGCGTCATCGAGGACACTTTAGTGTAAAGATATGTCTCTCCAGCCCAAATTTCAAACTGTTGGGAATCGGTTTTCATCCCTATTATTTTCCCAGAGACTTTACCAGTGTCCCCACCAACACAAATACACGTGTGGCAATAACTGCTGAAGCAGCCCTGCACTGTCATTTTCAGGCTACAGGCTGAGATGCACTCTGTCAGCCTCAAGATTACATCCATGCAAACGCTGAATGTCAAGGTTCAGAACAGAAGGACCGAGTATTCAAGGCACTACAGACAGTGGTATTACTTCACAAGCATTTATTAAAAACTGCCAGATTTGAGTAGCAACGTTTTGGGCGTCTGAGGCAGGGAACTCTGGAGAGAGAAACACAGGTTAGCGACCGCGTAAATCTAATGGAGGTTGATTATGGATGCTCGAGTCACTAACCTGGTTTACAAGTTCAGTATGTGCCCTGAGAGCAAGGTAGGATCCAGCTGGTAGGCTAACAACAAGATGCGGCAAGAAAAACAAGAAAAAAAAGAAAAAAGAATCCTGAGGCAGGGGGGCAGATGAACTAAATACACTTTACAACAGGTTCAGTTTAGGAATGAGTTTCGTATCCTTCTATCCTGCCCACATTCAAACTGGCATACCATCCTTCTTCAACCTAGGACTTCCTTCACACACCTCAAATGATTCATCTTCCTCTTCTGTCACACATCCCACTGCTGCTATGTGTTTTTCCTCAGCCATTAAATGGTCAACTGTCCAATCAAGTAGTCAGCAATACAGGGGCACTACAAGGGTCAGTTCCCTCACCAATCCTTTTTTACTTCATGCACCTCTGACCTCCAGTGCAAGACAAACTACTGTCATCTACAGAAATACTTGGTAACTCTGCAAGCGTTGGGTGCATCAGAGGGGAACAAGAAGCTGAGTAAATGGACCTCTCGAACCACTTTGTGGCAACAATCATTTGATCCTGAATGTGAACAAAAAAGGGAGATGTTTGTAGATAAAAAGGCAAAAGCTGAACACTATTAGCATCATGGGAGATGAAGTGAAGGTGGAGGAAGAGTATAAATACCTGGATGTTACCCTGAACAACACTCCACTGGACACTACTGTGAAACCATCTATAAGAAGGGACAGGGCAGACTGTACTTCCAACGGAAGCTTGGGTCCTTTAGTGTTTGCAGCAAGCTGTACAACCCATTTCAAATTAATAAAGTATTTTTCACTTGTATTGAACTGAATTGGCCATATCTATCATGTTTTTCAGTAAGGAAGTCTTCACCATGTAGAACAAGAAGTATCACTTTTGCCAGAAAGCAGCCCAAAATGCAAGAAAATTTTGCTTAATGATAAAATTGAATGTCTGTGAAAAATCTTTTCTGGGTTTTCAAACCGAAACAATTTAATTTAGAGAACTGCAAGCCAGTTGTCCTATTTGGCAATAGGAGGCTATCTTCTTTAATTTTCCAATCTTCCTGCAGAAGTATTAAGCTCTGAACATACTGTTTCCATTATTACAGAACAATCAACAGCAGAGTATTGTTTTTTGATTTTACATTTTTAGGATCCACAAGATATTTATGATCTCATCCTTTCAAAAGAAAACAATTTTGTTCTTACTTTGGCTTCTCTTTACTTTTCCAAACTTCTCCACCAATGTTGACTCAACTTGAGCTTTCTGTCTTTTATACCGCTTTCTAATCCTGTCTATATCTAAAGAAAATCTGAATATCCCTTCACCTTGTCATTAGCTTAAGTTCTTGTCTTTTTGTTTTCCTTGTGCTGGTGTGTCCATAGATTATACCTATAGCTAACTATAGCTCAATGGACAAGGCTTTCTGACCATGCCCTATTGAATGTAAATCCAAAAATGAGCAAAAGAAAATAATTGAAGACTAAAAATCCCCGGTAAAAAAAAAATGATGACTAAGGAGATCAAACTGGAAGCAGTTTAGATTTTGTAGTGAATCTTTTTACTTTTATTGAAGCCATCACATTGTCAAAAGACAATTTCTTTAGATAAAAAAAAAATACCATTAAGTAAAAAAAAAAAAACAAAGACACCAAAAAAAAAAAAATAACATAACTGAACCAGAAGTCTAACAATTTTAAAAGAAAAATGTTTAATTGTAAATAAGAAATACATTCCTTGTTCATCACTGTGGCGTAAGTCACCAAGGTGGTCAAAACACTAAAACTCCATAGAGGCAGAGCTTTTGGAGCTCAATGAGATCTGCCTTGAATACCTCAGCTGTCTGGATCTTGATGAGCTGCCATGGTTAACATTCCTCTACAACATTGAATGGAGGTCAGGGACAGTGCCCCTGGGCTGGCAGACAGGAATAGGGGTTTCTGCTTCACAAGAAGGGGGAGCAGAGGGTGTGTTCTAACTACAAGGGGAAGTGTAGCTGTTCAGCAGTGGCAGCTGGTGGAGTTTTCTTGGGGTGGGGGGGCTATAAATTCAAAATAGAGGTATACCAACAACAGATCAAACGTATACAAAGTTATTACACCATTTTATTTATATGAATGCCAACAACAAAAACACAAAAAACATTTTTTTTTAAACAAAATGTGAATTCATGTACAGTTTTACCTTTTGTACATATATATAAAAAAATAATAATAATAATGTACCAGAGAAGCTATTAGTCAGCTTTATATTTTTTTAATATATAAAAACTATTTATTTTCTAAGACTGTGTTTATTTAAGAGCAGCTATGCAAAAACCTAAAAAAAAAAGTACACTATATTAAATAATTTTTCATGTGAATCAGAGATTTTTCATGCTTCTTCGCCTTTTCTGAAAAGTGCTTTAAATCAGTCCTACCTGTCTTTATCCATGCAGGGTCAGATCCTGACATTTGAAAAAGGGGGCAGGTAAGGCAGAATAAAGTATTAGCCTCACTACATGCAGTTAGCGGAGCATCATAGCAAAACCAGCTCCTGGAAAAGGACCATTTATCTCTCTCTCTCTCTCTCTCTCTCTCTCTCTCTCTCTCTCTCTCTCCAATGAGTCTCCATATCCTGCAACTTGACCTGTCATTCACCAGCAAAACCTCTGCACTGTGGTGAGTGGTGGTGAGCTGCGACCTGTCTAAGCTGCGACCTGAGCTCTCCTATACCTTTGTATTGCAGAGGAGCTACTGCGCATGTACAACTTTTAACGAGAGTCAATGGGTAAACATTTTAGTGCTCTAGGGTGGAAATAAGTCACCAATCCGATGACAAATGGAATGATGCTTTACTAGTCATTAAAGATTATTGAAAATTATTAGAACATTTCTCTTTCACATCTAATATATATATATATATATATATATATATATATATATATAT
>NW_015150833.1:301812-305951 GCF_000732505.1 Cyprinodon variegatus
AGATATAAATATATAGATATAGATATATATGTCCTAAGCTATTTCTTTTTTCCTTGCCTCCAAAATCTGGGGCTTATATTTATATGCCCTGATAAATACACTGATTTAAAGCATCAGATTGAGACTGTTAGTGTCACCTGTGAGAGACTATGATGCAATCAATAAAAGCAGTCTGAAAGTGCAGTTACTTGTCTTGGGAAAAGGTTAAAGCAATCATCACAAAGGTTTTGTCTTGACTATCATTTTAGAAGGTGAATCAAAGGATCAAATCAGAGTAATAAAATGGCAACAACCTTCTTACTGTGATCTCACCTGTGTTATGTTTTTTTTGTCTCTACAAGTATAAAAATGCCTACAACCATAATTGCATATACTGTACCTCTTCTCAAGGAATAATTACTTTCTATTAAAAAATAAATAAAGACCTTTCCTTTGGGGCACTAATTTAATCCACTGTCTGTTGAGAAGAAATTACATGTCTAATGGAATGGAATACTTTTGCAGAATAAAGAAATTAAACTTAGGTTTTATCATGGTGCCACCTTAAATTAGATTTTCATTTGGACCACAATTATGCATAATAGGGTGCAGTAAGCTTTCCTTGGCACTGTTCCCTATTGCCTGTGGCTCTCTTATTTCAGAAATTTTACTCTACAGATTATCAACTCCAATGACTGCTATTTTAATACAGATTTTTTTGTGAGGCAGGTACAGAAAGAGTTTTTTTTTTAAACAATAGAACAATGGGTCGGGGAAAAATCACATTGCACAAACAAAAAATATGCTGACCAGGTGAAGTTTCTTTGTATAGAAAAAATATTCCCAGTCAACTTGCCAACCAGATAGAATCCCTACAGTATGGTATAAAAACATACCTCTGCCCTCACTATAGTGCTCTACCTGCTGGAGAAACATCATTTCTGCTCTGATTCAGCTATCCTGTAACCTCTTCCCACATGTCTGCCCTTCCACCTAAATAAACAGATGTTACACAGGAAGCGTAGCATTGTTGCTATGTGAGCTTGTAAAAACCTGTACCATGTTCAGTTATTTTACAAACATTTGTCATACAGAACTATAGTCGCTTGGATTTTGGCAATGCGCTATTCTCATGTTTTAGCTTCATTGTAGAGTAGTCAACAGACATCCTAAGGCTATAGGTGTTACTATAAGTGAGAATGTTGGCTTGTAGTCATGCTTAATAATACATTGTCTGTTTTACGCAGAGCATTAATCTCTGTTTACACTTCTGTATGCAGGTCGCAAGCAGAAAACACTGACCTGTACAAGTTATTAGTAGTCTGCTGATTCACTTGTAAATGCCTGCAGCACTACCAGCAGCATAAGGGTGGTAAATATTTTTTAATTTCATGGGAGGAGACTGAGGAGCGGATGAGTAACATGAGCAGGGAGAGGACTGTTGCCTCCTATATCTAAGCCCCCTCTGAAAACATGTCTGACTCCAAAAGGAGAGCAAAAGAAAAGACAACATTTGTCTGTCAGAGTTAAAAATAAACAGAAACGGCACTTACAGGAAAGGAGCTGGCAAATGCTCAGAGGCAGCTCCAAGAGGTCAGCATCATGGGCCAGAGGTCGCATTGTGTGTTTGGGAATGTGTGTAAGCAGAAGGCATGTGTGGGAGAACTGGCTGAGATAAAGAATTTGGGGAGGTATAATAACAACTTCTCAGATACAATTTAACGACAGACAATTATATTAATGATAGTATATTAATCAGTCTCAAAATACATCTTAACATTGGTTGGCTTCTTTTCAATGAGCTATCGCTATTACTCATCATTAAAGAACAAGAAATCATTTTACATTCCTCACAAATTTTTAAAGCAATGCTGAGATTTACAAATCAATTCAAATGTAAACACTAACAAGAGAATTAATCAACAGCAAAAATAAATAATTTAGTTTATTTTGAGCCAATGTCTTTTCACTACTCACTAGCTCAATTAAGAGTTTGCTCTATCTAATTATATGAAAGCTTTTTTGATATTCAGATGCAGGATTGGGTTTTTCTAGACAGCTTTGAAAAAGCACCCTGCCTGAGGTATACTGCATAAACTGTTTCAAACTTTGGGCAAAGATTTGAATAAAAGCTTGCTTTAACTTTAGGCTAGGTTCACATGGCAGGGTTTTAAAATAGTAGTTTGATTTTCATAACCTGAGAGTCACCACAACACCAATGATAAAAACGTAAAAGAAAAAAAAAAAGATTTGCTAACATACTGTGTGGTGTTCTATCAGATAGCGAGCTCAGCACAACACACATGAACAGATTTCTGTCAGGGTTCAATTTCAAAGAAAAAAAAAAAACGGCAAATAAAACTTTTATATCCTGCTTTTTAATTCAAGGGGGATCAGTGGAAGCTTTGACATGTGTGACCCATTTTCTGTAGAAAAACAGGAGGGAATCGCTCTTCTCTTTCTGACTGCAGGCAGTACTGCTCCATCTCCCCTTCAGAGCTTTGGAGAAGGTAGGGACTACCTCACTTACTGATCACTGAGGACAGTAAAATCAGAAAGATCGCTGCAATCATGCAAAGTCTCCAACAACAGAAAATGGTGGCGAGATTGTAGCTAGTTGTTTTTTGAGAGGGATCTGATAATTTGCTAAATACAATGACAAAATAAAAAAAAAATCTGTGGAGTGGTGAGAGCACTCTGATTTTGAATGTGAATAAAAAACAGAATTCTCCTTGCTATCCCATAACCTAGTGGAGTGCAAATCCCTCTAGTGTATATACATTTCTGCATTGTTTTACGAAGAAGCAGGGATCACAGTTTGGATAAAGTATCTGCCAGCCAGCTCCCCGATCAACTTCAGTCGAGCTGAAAAACGTTTCATTTTCAAGATTTTCTGGCTTTCTTAGATTTTTGATCGGATGGGGACTCAACATTCCACTTAGCTCCCAGTAACTCTTAGGACACCACACACAGCATGTCACGATCTGCTGTGGTAGCTGGCCTTAATTACTCATGCTTTTTACCAGCTTAACTCTTTCCAGCTCCTAATTATCATTCATCTCATCCACCTACCAGTTTCCCTTATACTGGGTTCAGTTCCAGCTATCATGGCAGATAGATGTTGTTTTCTCTTCAGTCAGTTCATTCGGTATATTCTAAGGTTCATGTCGTGGATCCTGGTGGCCAGTGGCAAGTGGATTTTTTTGTCTGTCTCGTCTCCTGCTCGTCCACTGTTCCTCCCTTGCTGAGTCCTCTGGGTTTTTGGCTATTTACGCGGGGAGGCTCAGTTTTTATTCCAGTAAGTCTGGCTCCAAGGTGGAGACCAGTTTAAGGGTCCTACTCAAGTTCTGGTTCCACGTCCTGTCTCGGCTACCTTCTTCCACTGAGCCTGCCCGTCTGCACCTGATCCTGTCTGCTCCTGTGCATGTTTGCCTGGTCACGCTTCTGGACTCTGTTTGGACTCTGAACCTGCCTGGGAGCTCTAAGATGCCTTGAAGCCTGGATCTGGTTTCATCTGTCTGTTCCTGCCTGTTTCTCACTGGCCTGGATCGGCTTCCTGTTAATTCCGGAGCTCTAACTTCGGTCACTCTGGGTGATTGCGTGCCACGTGAAGTCATCAGTCCAGCGGCTGGATTGTGCCCCTTTCCAGGGTGATGGACTGAACTGTTAAACAAAGTAAGTGACTCACTGAGATCATCATCTTTTGTCAGAATGATCATGGTCACTTACCAGTGTTTCTCCCACAGAGTGTCAGAGGTTGGGCGGTGCCCTGCCCCCTTCCTGCAGCATCCGCGAGTCACAGATCCCAGCAGCTCCACTTTAGTTTCAGTTTGTTTGTTTTTATATTAATAAAAGTTTTGAACTGTCCTACTGACTGTCTCACCTTGAATACTGGGTCCATCTGTCCCCGTTTTATGACAAAGCAGGGTTATCTCCCTGATAATCCGTCCAGAGCAACTCCTGTTATCGGGCACTCTTGAAAGGCAAAGATCAGGTAGAAATCTTGCCTTGTGAACCAGCCTTATCAGAATCAGAATCAGAAATACTTTAATAATCCCAGAGGGAAATTACTTTGTTACACGCTCCAGATACATACATTTATTTATATATATTTATATATATATATATATATATATATATATATATATATATATATATAT
>NW_015150833.1:306095-310211 GCF_000732505.1 Cyprinodon variegatus
TATATATATATATATATATATATATATGTATATATATGCATATGTATAACTATAAATCCATGTAAAGTGATAGTGACGTTGTGCAAAAACAGTGCAAGGAGTGAATAAGTGTATTTAGGAGGGAGGGGGTCTGAATCAATTGAGGGAGGTGTTGTAGAGATTGATGACCACAGGCAGGAATGATTTCCTGTGGCCCTCCGTGGTGCATGTGGGTAAAAGGAGTCTTCTGAAGGAGCTCGTCTGCTGGACCAGTGTGTCATGGAGAGGATGTGAGTCATTGTCTAAGATGGACTGAAACCTGGACAGCATCCTCCTCTCTGCCACGTTGGTCAGAGTGTCCAGCTCCTCCCCGACAACATCACCGCCCCTTCTGATCAGTTTCCGTTTGACAGTATCCGTCTGTTGTTGTCAGCGACCCTTAGCCCACTGCCCCAGCATGTGACAGCAAAGATCATGCTAGCAAGAACAGACTCATAAAACATCCTCAGCATCGCCTTACAGATGTTAAAGGATCTCAGCAACCTCAGGAAAAATGGTCGGCTTTGGCCCTTTTTGTAGACTGCCTCAGTGTTTCTAGTCCAGCCCAACTTATTGTTAAAGTACGCTCCTAGGTACTCCACAGTGTCAACAGGAACCCTCTGGATGGAAACAGGGTTCACAGGTGTTTTTGTCCTCCTTACATCCACTATTAGCTCCTTAGTCTTTGTCACGTTGAGTTGCACAGTGTTCAGCTCACTCCAAGTGACAAAGTTGCCCACCACAGTCCTGTATTCACTCTCCTCACCATTTTTCAATGCAGCCAACAATTGCTGAGTCATCAGAAAACTTCTGAAGGTGGCAGGACTCAAGTGCAATAGATGAAGTCTGAGGTGAAAAGGGTGAAGAGGAAGTGGGAGAGCACAGTCCCCTGAGGGGCCTCAGTGTTGCTGACCACCCTGTCAGACACACAGTTCTGTGGGTGTACATACTGTGGTCTGCCCGTCACGTAATCAACAATCCAGGACACGATGGGGACCTCCACCTGCATCGCAGTCATCTTCTCACCCAGTAGAGCCAGGCGGATGGTGTTGAAGGCACTGGAGAAATCAAAGAACACGATTCTCACTGTGCTCGCCGGCTTGTCCAGATGATTGTAGACTCTGTTCAGCAGAAAGATGATGCTGTCCTCAACTCCCAGGCGGGGCTGGTAGGCGAACTGTAGTGGATCAGTGAAGGGCCCGACGATGGGCCTTAGCTGCTCCAGTCAGCACGGGCACGGCGTCTTTTGCACAGGAATGATGCAGGACCTCTTCTACAGCAGGGGACTGTCTGGAGGAGCATGCTCAGTTTGAAGACTAGGCTAAGTACTCCACACAGCTGATAGGAACAAGCTTTGAGCACCCTGGGGAATATATCATCGTGGCCCAGCAGCTTTGCCGCAGTGGAGTCTGGTTAGCTGTCTTCTCACCAGGTCAGGAATGAAAGACACGATAGAGGTAACAGTAGGGGGAGGGGTATATCTGCTTTTAACCAACAAGGAAATTAACTATAGAAAGTCACTAAATACATTTAAGTTCACCAACAAGGTTTGTGCTTTAACTAAGGATAATAGCAGACATTGATTGAGTCTTCACAATTAAAAATACCAAAAAAAAAAAAAAATGAAAAGCATAAGTCTAACTCATACTTAGCCTAAACAAAATGCTTTTACTTCTCAGACAGCCCAAAAAGTACTAGCAGTTTCATGATGAATTTTGTTGTTAATTCCATCGGTTGATTTCATTAAAAGAGAATGAAGTGAAAAAATAAAAATAATTTATAAATAAATACATAAAGAGGTGTGCTATTTCACTTTTTTTTTAGTCATCCATGTGTTGATATGAAATTCAAAAGGTGATAAAACAAAACTTTCAAATCATTCATTAGGGAGTTTTGGGAGCTGTCAAGCCACTCCCTGGGTAATATAAACCAGGGAAAGCAGGACAGATATGTTGAAAGACTTGCACCAACAATAGCATCTTATCAACAGCACCAGATGTCTGTTTTCTGTCTGCAGCAAAACTCAGTTACTGTGCTTTCCACTTTACGACTTTCACTTAACGAAACTACAACCTCTACAGCCAGGTTAAACTATAAATATATAACATATCAGTTCTTTAGCTTCTGCTTATCAATATCAATCATGTGTAAATAAAAGCTTTTTGGTAATGCTTTAAAGGAGCTTACACCTCAGAAATCTTTTACTAATAATTTTGCCAAAGCAGTCACACTTTTTAATAACAATTTAAATAAAAACCCAAGTAAAATGGCTCTCAAACAGGACATAAAGTTTAACATTATTTTATCTAAGTTTTACAGAAAAATTGTGCAGAATTACATTATTGGTCTTATTGTGTGGATTGTCAAAAAATGAAGAATGAGCACTGTAAAACAGTTCCAGTGGTTTCTTATACCCCAGTAATATCAACAAACCATGTGTCAAACCAACTTTGTTTCTATCTGATAGGGAGTGTCATCATTTGGTGTCTGGCCCTACTTTGTAAGTGTGCCTGCTGGCTCTTCAATGCAATGGCTTCAGACATATGTCCCCTTTGATCAAACCTCCCCCTTGAGAAGAGTAACTTTGTTATTACTATCAATAAAGCTGCCTTTTGTCTTCCTATTCATTCCTCTTTCCACTTTTTCCTGAAAAAATGGATCTCTGCTTTAGCTAAGTGAGGCCAAATAAAACGATAGAATTTATATGATATTCTGTGGGTAGGACAAACTATATACGATTAATGGATTACACATGTCCATTATATATAACAACATAAGTATTTAATGGTTCAATAAGTTTTATGAATGATGATGAATGTTCCCAACAAGGTTTTACAGGTTGAAATCAATTGCATGGGTCTTATTTGTAAAGTTTGTGTATGTACAAAACAGGGACTGAAACTTGCATGCCTTGACTTCCCAACAACAGTTGTGATCTATAAAAAACAAACTTAATTGCGGATCAATGAATTGTCAGTTACTATGTGATATCCCCATTGAAGCTTGATGCTCTCTGAATTGAAGCAAATAACAAGAATGTAGGGTCCTGATTGGATAAAAGGCAAAAATCTGTCACTTCTTCTGAGGCCCAAGATGTTAAGGGGTCTGTGCAGCAGGGGAAGGCCGGAGGAAGGGTCATGATGTGGGCTACTTGATGCTTATTGGTCGAATACGACTGACAGTGGCCAGACAGAGGCAAGGTTTTCCTAATGACACTCAGATGAGAGAGGAAGAAGTGATCATTTTGCTGTGGTTTCTGAAGTTTATTATTGTGGAGACCTTGACAACAGCTATTTCCACACGTTGTAGTGATGCGTTTTATATTGTAACGATGCCAACACAAAGTCCAGGGAAACTGGGTTTTTTATTCCAAAAGTATCCAGCTGCATCTCCCACCTCTCGCAGGTCTGAACAACACATTACTTCAGCTTACTGCCTCTTATTCCTAGAACCCCTCGCTCGCATTCCTGCTGCACTGCTGGTCTCCCACCCACGTGACCGACATGACCACACTTGCGCTAACCAGCCGCTGAACTTAGATCTACTGTAGAATAGTTTACTGGTTAATTGTAACTTCGTAGATTAAACTTGTGGCAGGTGGCACTTACTAAAAGTTCAATAACCAAGAATACTTACTATGGTGATAGGAACAATGGTTTCCTTTCACTAGGCCATGAAAAATGTCTTACCCAATCAGACACAGGTTGTATGCTTTACAAACAATCGTCAAACTGTGTGAGCTCTGAAAGAGTTAACAACCAAGTTATGCGAACAAGATTCTTTATCGTACTTAAGAAGCAGGTCATGTGAACAGATGTCAGAATCCCAAACAAAGGCTATGTAGCACTAGAGAAGAGAGCTAGGTGAGTTTATGAACAGCTTGCTGAGGGGACTCACTTTGTCGTGAACTCCCTGGACCTACAGTATGGCTTGGATCCTAAGGTCCCATGGAGAAAATGGGCCTAAGCACAGAGTTGCTGAGGACATGCCGTGAACTGAGTGTTTCTGATTTCCAGAGATGGGAAGTAACGAAGTACAAATACTTCGTTACTGTACTCAAGTAGATTTTTCTGATATTTTTACTTTACTTTACTACTT
>NW_015150833.1:310649-316171 GCF_000732505.1 Cyprinodon variegatus
TGTACTTTGTTACTTTTACTTGAGTAAAGAAGTTTAATCAGTACTTCCACTTTTACCAGAGTATTTTTTAACACAAGTGTCTGTACTTTTACTCAAGTACGGAAAGTGAGTACTTTTGCCATCTCTGCTGATTTCCCTTTGCAGATGGTAGAGGTTGGAGTAGGCGCTGAAGGATGGACAGGCAGGTGTGAATAAGCCAGTGGAACTTAGGATGACCAGATACCATGAGAGTGATCACTTGGAAGCAGAGAAAGGCTACAGCAAAGCCTGTTTGGAGAACTTTACCATCAGGCAATGGAACAGGTTCCAAGACTAATCTGACTCCAGAATGGCTACAAGACATCTGAGGACACAGAAGAAAGTGCAGGTAAGAACAGGGCATTAAAGAGATGAGGGATGTTTCTCAATATGTGTACTTGTGCTTTCTCATGTGCTTGTGTGCTCGTAAAACGCCATCATCCTCAGCTCCAGCAATCTTCCGCAAGAAAATAAGACAGAAAACAGACAAAATCCCCAGATGGTTCTCGCCCCTCCCTCTTTCCCAAGTATGCATCAGAGTAGCCTTTTCTGTTCTCAATATTGAAAGTTGTCTCAGCATGCACCGCGGCAGCAGCAGCTTTCAGGGGAGCATCATAGGGTATTAAGTTAAAGTAATGTTAAGCCGATGCCGATACCCGATACCTGGCTGTGCAGTATTGACCAATACCTGGCTGTGCAGTATTGACTAGTACCAATACCATACCGATACCATCTGTTTGAAATTGATGTGTGTATATATATATGAAGAACTGCATACTACTTGGACGTAATATAATTGCCATCATTGCTTTTTCAAGCTGTTGCCTACCTTTGTGAAGCAGGAAAAAGACTAATACAAAGTGAATCCAGTAGAACTTTTTATTGCCTACCTGGAATGGGTGACAATAGTTGAATAAACTTTTGGCTCTCAAAATAGTTCCAGTGCCTTATTTGTGGGTACTTGGCGATACTGATACCACCAATTTAGTGCTGGGTCCGGGCCCAGCCCGATACTGGTATTAGTGCAGCACTAGTTAAAAGTTTACTTTTCTATTGCTGTCATTCTACAAAAGTACGTTTTGAGATCATTTGAGTCAAGAACATTATACTTTTAAGCATCACTATATGGCCCATCTACTGATTCATTTGATACACATGTGTATATTACTGTTAGAAAACAGTGTGTATTCTTAGAATATAAAGGCATGATTAACAGTTATTTCTTGCGATACTCTTAACCGGATGCAAACATTTATACAAAGTTTATGTCCGTCTAAAAGAGAACACCATGATGGCTGGATGAATATTGTTCAATTTTTAGGTTTCTGTTCGTTTTAAATGCCTGAAGCACTGGACGAGAAAACATTTCAGCGTCTAAAGCTGTGGTTTTCAAACTCTGTCTTTGGGACCCACTGTCCCGGATGTTTCAGATGTTTCGCTGCTCCAGCACACCTGCATCAAATGATTGCACACCCTTTTCATCAGCAGTCATTGGCTCCAGGGGCCTGCTAATAACCCATTTATCTAAGTCAGGTGTGTCAATACAGGGAAACCTCAGTTGAAAATCACTGCTCAAAACTGATATAAGAGTAAAAACTTCTACTGATTGTGTTAGAATAAAAAAAATTATATATATATATATATATATATATATATATATATATATATATATATTAAAGCTGAATAAAATGGATAAAAGACTTGCCAAAACAAAATAAATAGTTTTCCCTTTGTGTTGTTGCACTCTATTTGTCTAATATTAACTTTTAAACCCATAATAAATTACTTGAACGACATGATATTCAAAGCTTATTCTTCAAAATAATTTATTGCTTTTATTGGCTGTTATTTTCATGTTTTTTTCTCTCTTGAGTAGTCTAAAATTGAAAGTATAGAATTTCTAAAAGCATTAACTGGTATAACACATTCCTGAATAGAAGAAACAGCATGGTGCCACATAAACATGAATGATTTCAGGCCTTCACACTGTCAGTGTATAGGTGGGTGAAAAAGGTTTTGTTTGTTTGTTTTATAAGTAGCACATTTTAATAGAGTTTGGACAGTGGGGGGTAAAATAACAAAATGACATGCCTCAGTTGCTGAGACAGAATCCCAGCTTTCCTTTAACATTAGAGCCTTATTTGTTGATTTTGCAACACTATGTGTTTGGACAGTTGACCCACACCCTGCTATTCTGCTGATCTGCGCAATCATATCAGCAGGCTGAAACTGCTAGAGTATTCCTAGAAATGGTGCTTGCAGAGAGGAAGCAGATGTTCTTCTAACTATTTTTTCAAAGAAAAAAAAGGATAATAAATGCATTGCATTAGGCAATACAGCATGGAGTGTGCAAGGAGAATTACATGCAATAAATGAAAGCACAGTCAGAAGAGGATGAGATAAAGTGAGAGGGTAAAAATGGAGAAATATGTTCACCATTTGCAGATTTGCTGTGTGAAATAGCTAGCCATTATCTGGGCAGCACAGAGAGATTTAGCACAGTGTGAAGAATGTGAAGGTGTGTTCTGGCGTGTAATTAACAGATAAACCTGTTGGTTCATTAAATGCATATGCAGTGTCATGCATTCAGCTTGCTAGTATCGATTGTCTGGACATCTCTGCGCACCTCCCTGCTCACTGGACTCCTGACACACTGCATCCATCACCCCACCTACCTCCACCATATTTATAGAATTTTAATTAGCTTTGAACTCAAGCCAACATCATTAGCGTTTCTTTCTCCTTTTTCCCCAGCAAACAGCCATGCATGGCAATAATGGAGACAGAAACAGCAAGTACAAGGGCACAGAGTCAGAGAGCACAGGATAAAAAGTTGACAGTTTAAAATGACAATGAAAAATTGAATCAGGAAGAAAAAAACAACATAATGCATGTATGGTAGGTGAATGTAACCTTGGAATAATTTAGCACAATTAAATAGGTAGCTTCAACTGTTTTTCAACTAAAGAAAATATATGTGTATGGTCAGTACAGTGAAAATAGTATTTCTTTATTGCAAGCTGTTTTTCTAAACTAAAATACATTTTTGGGACAAGATTCAGTCTGATAAAGTGTTTATTGCCCACTATTAAACCATAGAATGGTGGAAAAGGTAAAAGATGGATGAGGTCAACCTATCACCTATTTTCTAAATCTCACCAAGAAATTTGTTTAGTAAACCCTGAAAAACCCTGCATTAAAACTTAAAGATATAGTACATACAGTGGGACTAATAAAATGTTGTTGCCCACTAATTGCGCAAATTATCCTTCTTAGAAAGATAATAGGTATATTATTTCAATCAGAGGTACAGTTAAACTATGACAAGAAATGAGAAAGAAAATCCACCAAATCAGAAATCACATTGTTGGATTTTTAAACGTATTTGTAAATTATCATAAAAAAAGTTGTTAGTCACCAAAAAACAACCAAGATGTCTTGCCCTGACTTTTTTCCTCAACTTGTTACCTTTGTAGTGGCACCTGTTTGAACATTTTATCTGTATAATCTTAAACAAATAGGCTCCAAACTCAGCCATGGTCAATACCAAAGACCTGTGGAAGACACCAGGAAGAAAATTGTAGACCTGCACTAGACTGGGTAGAGTGAATCTACAACAGACAAGCTTGTGGGTGTGAATAAATCAACAATTGCAAGAAAATGGAAGACATACAAGACCAGTGATAATCTTCCTCAATCTGGGGCTCCAACGGGGGTCTGGGGTCCCATGTGGTCAAAGCAATCATTAAAACGGATGGCAAAAATCCCAGAACTACACAGGGGAACCTAATGAATGACCTTCAGAGAGCTGGGACTGAAGTAATAAAAGCTACTGTCAGTAAAACAGTACATTGAGAGGGACTCATATCCCAGGTTGTCTCACCCAGTACATGTCCAGACCTGTCTGAAGTTTGCCAGAGAGTATGTTATCCAGTAGAGAAGTGGGAGAATGTTGTGTTGTCAGATGAAACCAAAATCAAACTTTTTTTGCTTTTTTGCAGAGTTTCATCATTCAAAAGAACTACTGTAATGTGAAGCATAGCGGTGGAAATATCATGCTTTGGGGCTGCTTTTCTTCGAACAGAACAGGACCACAGATATGTGTTAAGGTTTTAAGAGTGGAATAAACAAGCCAATGCATAATGAGATTTTAAGCCAAAACCTCCAGCTATCAGTAAGAGCATAGCGGATTGAAAGTGACTTGGTCTTAAAGCATGACAATGACCCCTAACACAGCTCAGGTAATGACAGAGGGGCTCTGTAGAAAGCATTTCCAGGTTCGGGAGTGGCACTGCCAGTCTCCAAATCTCAATGCGATAGAAAACATCTTGAAGGAGCTGAAAATTAGTTTTGTCCACCGACAGCCCCAAGATTTCACTGCTCAAGAGGAGATGGACTTGGGGGAATTGAGCAATATACAAGCTACAGTGTGAGCAAACCTGGTGATGATTTACAGAAAATGTTTGACCTCTTTGATTGCCTCAAAGGTTAGGCTACTTACAGTAGTATTGAGGTGAACTTATGTTAATGACCAAATACTGATTTTTTTTACCCTCGCTAACTAATAAATTTCCTTAAAAATCCTGCAGTGTGACTTCCTTGATATTGTTTCTCATGCACAATTAGTGGCTAACTAACTACTTTTTTGCCCCACTGTATGTATGCTGCAGACTTCTTAATAAAGTTACCTACTGTTGACCGAGAAGCTAAAATTACAGAGATGGGATACATCACTTACTAGATGGCCCTAAAGCTTCATTGGATAAAGTATATCAGCTATGTCTTGTGTATTCATGTTTACCCTTACAAAGCAATTTTATTCATATTCTCTTTGCATACAGTACAACACAAATAATTAAAAGGGTACTGTTTAGCCAGGCATATAAGGCATGGCAAACACCCTGAATGTTTTTTAAACTAAGCTTTAATCTTTCCTATTTCAGACACCTTACTTGAAAATAGTGACTCAGGTTATCTTACAGTATGTTATTTTAGTTCACTGGTTTTAGTGTGCTGGAAAATATACTGATCACTTATCACTCTGCTACCTCTGCTACTCTTTTAGGCAAGCCATCTTTGAATGTCTCAGGCAATGAAAGCTGGAAATAAAGGAACTTGATTACCTTACAAGGGATGTATTACCAACAGATAGCTGAAGTGGCTGATATGACAAAATCCCACCAATGCCTAGAGACAGCTGGGCTACCGAACAGCACAGAAGCACTGATCATGGTATCACATGAGGCCTTAAACACCAGAGCAATACAGGCCAAAAACTACCATACCAGGCAAGATCCCAGCTGCAAGCTTTGCAAAGAGACCTCAGAAACAATTCAGCATCTCACAGCAGGGTTTAAAGGAATAGTACACCCAAAACATGATTAGCCTTCATTTTCTACTCACCCCAATGCTGAGCAACACTCTGGAGTACTTTTTTGATATCTCAAATGCATCTGGAGATCTGGGAGGCTTCTTGCTGTCTGCTGACATTGAAATAATGGAGG
>NW_015150833.1:316807-322707 GCF_000732505.1 Cyprinodon variegatus
CCTCCATTATTTCAATGTCAGCAGACAGCAAGAAGCCTCCCAGATCTCCAGATGCATTTGAGATATCAAAAAAGTACTCCAGAGTGTTTTTCAGCATGGGGGTGAGTAGAAAATGAAGGCTAATCATGTTTTGGGTGTACTATTCCTTTAAGATACTGGCAGGAAAGGAATACATGGAACTTAATGGCCAAGTTGCTTGTATAGTGTACAGAAACATCTGTGCAGAACACAAACTGGAGACCCCCAGGTCAAAATTGGAGCCACCCCACGAGGTGGTGGAGAATGACATAGCTAATATCCTGTGGGACTTCCACAAACAAACAAACAAAATGGATGCAGCCAACCAATTGGACTTTGTGATCATTGACAAGCAGCAGAGGACACCCGTAGTGAACAATGTGGCAACTGTAGTGCAGTGGTCACCAGAGCACTTGGGGCAGTAACCCCTACATGGGAGCAGTTGCTGCAACAGATACCCAGAAAAATATAAGAAATCTCTATCCAAAAATGCACAGTTCTAGGTACAGCTAAGATACGGCAAATTATTATTATTGTATGGGCCTCACCTCGGATGGCTCCCTCCAGCCCCTCTTTCATTTAGACATTGAGGGTTCTGGCTGGTTGATTGGGGGCGTGCGGTGGCATCAGCTACCTTTGGGAGGGGGGGTGGACTGTGCCAGGCACTCCCCTTTGGTACTCCCTGTTTTAAACACACTCAAAAACAACATGCAACAACACAACATTTGAGCAGGCGTAGGGAGGAACAGGGTCTTTCTCACACCCCTGTTCTCCAATTGCCACCCAGAGTCTGGGGCCTGGAGGAAGGGCAGCCCACCTGGTCCGGGGTCTTGGTGGGGGGTTATTGTTGCACCTGGGTGGCTTGTGGGAATTGGGTCTGACACTACTGCTCCACCCAAAAAGGGATGGGGGGGTGGCTAGGGTATTGAGGGGGAGGGAGTGGGCCTGTGAGTTATTTAATGGGGGAGAGAGGTTTTGGTTGGGTAGCCTGTGCGGGTCATGTTGGCCCCATCCCCAGGGGGCTTGTGCCGGGGGTCGTCTGATCCAGTACGGGATGGGGGGTCAGGACCGAAGCTGGAAACAGATGGGTTGAATTGTGGTGATGACACCGCTTCACCTGGACACTTGCGGCAGCTGGGGGATTTCCTCTGGGCCGTCTCTTGGCCCATCTTGGGCGCCTTTACTTTTGGGGTTGGTTGTGCTGTTCTTTTTACATTTCTCTTTACAAGGGATGAAGCAGACTGAAGACTTTTTAGCTCCTCTTTCTTTGACCTATTCTCCATTTTTTTCCTTTCCTTTTCTACTTTCCCATTGCAGTGTCCATATAATTTTAAATACTCCCTGCATGAATTATAATATAGCTATTTACATGCATAAATAAAGCGGAACACTATGGTGAAAGCTGTAATAGCCCACTTGTAAAAGTAAAATCTGTTGGGTTCTTGGGTTCTCATCAAGACAATGATTCTATTTGCCAGACAGGGCACTGTAAAAAATAAACAAATTAATAAATAAAACTGCATTTATGTATCTATATGTATCATATGTTTCTACACATTTTTCCCCATCACAGTCTTGCTTACACAAAGTTAAATAACATTTGATTAGAGGGAAATGAATAACTAAAGGCAAATACTCTGATATACTAAGAACTTAATCTACATACCAGATTTTATGATGAACATATACTGTTTAAAAATGTTAGTCTTCCAAACATTTCATTGACAATAACTATTTATTCATGAAAACACATGAGCTGTATGTATAAAAACATAGTGTGTTAATTTAGCTGTCTGATATCCTGTCTGAAGAGGCACTACTGTATACTCTAGATTAGATTAGCTCTTATAATTCTTGACATTGACCGTCCGTTCTGTGAAGAGAGAATTCAAACAAACAACATAAGAATGCACATTATATTAATGCACTGTACTCACTTACATTAAGGTGACCTAATTAGCTCTGAGGGAAGGTGTAATTACAGGCAACCTTGATGTGCCCTGTTCTCCTTTGTTAAGGCTACTTGCAGGCTATTGACTGACTCACTTTGTATTGCCACTACTTTATGTCTGAGACCTCAATAAAGCTAAAGGAATCTACTAAGTTATAAGGATACTATGACCTAAATAATATGATAGATAATGTTTAATTCAAGGCTTATTGGTTTAAAAAAAATACAATTTAACTTATCTGTACTTTACTCAAAGTTGTTGCAATACAAAGATAAGATATTATTAACTGGTGTTTTCCTATATTTCCATTGATATGAGTTGACAGCACTGCATTTAGTCATACGATAACACATCTGAGATTATCGAAATGTATGGTTATTTATTCATTTATTGGTCACAACAACACAACCCTCAAGCTGGACATCTAATTAAAAAAGTCAAGGGAGTTTGGTGGCAACAGTGGATGTGAAAATGTAGGATAGTTTGCATATAAAAAAATAAAATAAACTGTTTTCTCACCCCTTGTGGGGTGGTATGTGTCATCCTCAAGCTCGGGTCCTCTACAAGAGGCCTGGGAGTTTGAGGGTTCTGCGCAGTATCTTAGCTGTTCCTAGGACTGCGCTCTTCTGGACAGAGACCTCTGATGTTTTACCTGGAATCTGCTGTAGCCACTCTCCCAGTGTGGGGGTCACAGCCCCCAGTGCTCCAATTACCACTGGCCCCACTGCTGCTCTTACTTTCCACATCTTTTCTAGCTCCTCTTTCAGCCCTTGGTATTTCTCAAGCTTCTCGTGTTCTTTCTTCTTGATGTTGCTGTCGCTTGGGATTGCCACATCTATTACTACTGCCTTCTTCTGCTGTTTGTCGATCAACACAATGTCTGGTTGGTTAGCCATCACCTGTTTGTCAGTCTGGATCTTGAAGTCCCATAGGATCTTAGCTCGGTCATTCTTAACTACCTTAGGAGGTGTCTTTCATTTTGACTTCCAGCCCATACTCATGGTAGATGTTCCTGTACACTATAACAGCTACCTGGTGGTGGTGTTCCATGTATGCACTTCCTGCCTGCATTTTACACAATGCTGTTATGTACTGTATTGTTTCAGAGGCATCTTTACACAGTCTGCACCGGGGGTCCTGCCTGGTTTGGTAGACCCCGGCCTCTATTAATCTTGTACTGAGTGCCTGTTCTTGTGCTGCCATGATTAGTGCCTCTGTGCTGTCCTTCAGTCCAGCCTTTTCCAGCCACTGGTAGGATTTTTTGATATCAGCCACTTCTTCTATTTGTCTGTGGTACATGCCATGCAGCGGCTTGTCCCTCCATGATGGTTCTTCTTCATCTTTCTTGTCCTCACTTTCGGTTTTCTCCTGCCTGAGGTATTCGCTAAGCCATTTGTCTTTGGGGGCTATCTTCCTGATGTACTCCTGGATCTTAGTTGTTTCATCCTGGACAGTGGTCTTGACACTCACTAGCCCTTGGCCTCCCTCGCTACGCTTGGTATATAGTCTCAGGGTGCTGGATTTGGGATGAAACCCTCCATGCATTGTGAGGAGCTTTCTCATCTTGATGTCAGTAGCCTCTATCTCCTCTTTTGGCCAGTTTATTATACCAGCAGGGTATCTGATGACTGGCAGGGCATATGTGGTGATGGCATGGATCTTGTTTTTCCCATTCAGCTGACTTTTCAGGACCTGTCTTACTCTTTGTAGGTATTTAGCTGTGGCAGTCTTTCTTGCTATCTCCTCGTGGTTTCCGTTAGCCGTTTGCGGATGTTAGAACACTGAGTTAGTAGTTGTTTCGTTGTCAGTGTCGATGATGGATTTTGAAGCTGCCATATCTCCCATAATCTCTGCATGTAACCTCTCTCACTGGGGTCGCTTCTATAGTAGCATTTCATCAGTTCCAAGTTTTCTGCTCTAGTCCATCTATGTCTTGTTCCAGTAGCCAATTTGTCATTAAGTTGCCCTGGTTCCCTAGCAACTGACGCGGACCTTGTTAACCCGGGCAATGTCCGAGCCGGTATGGCTCTTGTATTTGCGGTTTCACTCATGCCTGAGGTAGGCACACTAAGCACTAAGGACCTTGCCTAAGGGTCCACCTGGATTTCCATGCCATGCACATACTTTAATAAATACTTTACTTTAATAATCCCAGAGGGAAATTACATAAATTTATATATATATATATATATATATATATATATATATATATATGTGTTTATTTTATTTCTTTTCTTTTATTACTTTACTGCCCACTGTGTGGTTTGATATGACACTCGATGTAACGGACACGCCATGAGAAGGCGCAAACTGAGGGTTAGTGCTAAGGGATAGTGTTTAGGGGCTGGTTTGGCCGGCAATAAATACTCCTATGATATATGCTTTACTTCATACAGACACAGTACATGACTCCTCACATGCATGTTTAATGAGTTACATGGGCAAATTGAGTATATATCAAGTGTGTTCTACATTTGGGTCCCAGTTCTTTTTTTTTCTCTGCTGGTTTTCTCGCACTGATTTCCCACTGCTCCTGTCTCAGCTCCAGAATGCCCTCTCACCTAACCCTCTTTTGTAAAGGTAGTTCCTCCACTAAAGCGGGACAGCAGGGCCCAAAAGTGGGTCAGGATAGGCAGAAGTACCGCTGCAAATGACTGTCATCCAGACAGCTCCTGGAGGTGGTGGTGATGTTTTCCATACATCCTCTGTTAGGACTTGGAATGTAAGACCCAGAATTCAGACAGACAGATCAATGTGATTTCAAACAAAGCATTTATTTACAGCTCAGACAGGATAACTGGAATCTCTGTAGAGGTGGAAACTCAGGTTAGTGACCACAAAACTCTGATGGGGAATGATAGTGAGCATTACTATAAACAAATGGTGAAATAAAATCTATTTGATCAAATATGTAATGGACCAGTTTAATATTTTCTCTGGAACAACCAGCATACCTTTGAAGAAATTTATTTCAGTCACTTGCCTTTAGAGCCTAACTAAAATGTAATTTAAAAAAATGGCTTAAATCAGAGGCAACCAACAATTTTGCTCAGTTTTTCCAAAAAACCTTTAAAAAAGTTCCACTAAAGCAAGCTGCCAGAATTGATAAAGAATCATTGATAGGTGTCGAAATATTTTTCTGACAAACAAAATTCCAGTGGCCGACAAATCAATCCTGCTGTGTGGTTCTGATTACTCAGATTACTCTGAATGTTCACAAGCAAAGCTAAGGCACAAATTAATTTTCAGCAAGTGAAAAATAGCAACATGATATAGAGTGCCAGGGAAACTTGATCTGCCTTACTGGTACAGCAATGGACTGGTTTAGATTCTACTTAAAGGACAGGGACTTTTCTATGTCAAAAAGAGAGTAGCAGTGAAACACTAAGAACTGGAACACCCTATCCAGTTTCATTGAGTTCAGTTAAACTGTAGGGCTTTGAGTAATATTGCAGTTTGTTCAAAGGATATTGTAAAACTGCCTTTATAAAAAAATATGTTTTTTCCTCAAGTTCTAAATGTAGTGAAGGACCACTGAATGTGATAAAAGTCTGTGAGCAGAGGCTGTAGTTACTGCTTTGACATTTAGGGAATAAGACACAATGGTGGGAATAACCCAGTTTTAATCTATGAATTACAATTACAACGCATTAGGCAGCATATGGAAAGTAAAGGCCAATTAAGGTGTATGAAATGAAATTGTGGTATTTCTATTCCTACCTTTTTTTTCTGACAAAAATTTCATATCAATGATCAGTTATCAATTTTGAGTTACCTTAAAAGACATAGGGCCGGATCTATCAAAGGTTTGCGTGTATAAAAACGTGAGCTATTTCACTGAGCACGCTAAAAAATGTACAAACTGATCTATCAACAGCGTGCTAAAAGGATTTGGTCTTTAAAACGTGCTAAATAGCGCCTCTTATCCAT
>NW_015150833.1:323562-334779 GCF_000732505.1 Cyprinodon variegatus
CGCAATCGCTCTTGTTAAATCACCCGCAAACCATGGTTCAGCCCCTTGCGCAAAATTCCAGTTTGCGAGCGCAAATTACTGCACGCAAAATTGGATCTTTATAAATCCGGCCCACAGTGTAAAACATATGTTAGTTTAATTTAGCTGTAGACGTTTTTTTAGTCCTACAGAGATTATTAGAAATAATTATTATAATCACATCATGAACATTTGTATTTTTGGTCAATGATGATTTCGACTGAGGTAATTGTGATGATGTCAAAGATAATGATTGTGATGATGTCTCATTTAATGAGATATGCATTTGCTTTGTTGATTCATAGTAGTTCTAGCCAAGAGATGTGGGTAACATATTGCCCTACATTACAAGAACATAATATAACTTAATTCTGATCTTTCTTTGATGAGACAAAGTAGCAGCTGCAATACAGGCATACGATTGGCTGAGGGGATGTAGAGTGGGAAGGTGCTCAGTCTGCAATGGTGGTTTACACACAAAGGAGAGAAGTGAGGTGATTGCAGATCTGAATAACCAATTATAGCATTTCTAAACAAGAAGTCTTCTCTAAAATCAAAGGTTAATGTTCCCGTTATTTGTTTATTGTTTGGGAACACAGACTCTATACCCATAACTTACAAGGAGCTTAATCTGATGAAGCTGTGTCACCATTAATATTGCTGATTTACAGCCGCATTTGTTTATCAAACTATTGCCATTTACTGCTTTTGTAATGTTTTCATATTTACTTGTTTTTATTCTGTTTTTATTTTCCTTATATTTTGTTTTTTAATTACTGTAAAGCACTTTCAATTGTCTTTATACTAAATTGTACCATACAAATAAAAACCTGCCTTGCTTTGTATGATATCAGCTGCTGTTTTTTATTTTTTATTTTTTCGCATGATCATGAATTACAAACTTAGTTACTTTTTGGGAAAAGTAACTATAACTAGTTACCTTTCAAGTTTCATTCCCAATGCTGATCATTAAATGTGTCATGATTGAGTGGAGGTTTTTGAGGACTCAAATGCAGAGATCAGGAGGCAGAGATGAGTCTTTTAGATTTAATAAGGCAACAACAAATTAGCACTGAGTGACTGCAGAGGTGGTGTATATATGGGGAACAGAACAAAAGATGGGCTAATCAACTGAATATGGAGCAGGTGTAAGTCGAACTAACTAGATGGAAGCCAAGGGGAAAGGAAACAATCACAAGGGGGTAAACCCTGGACAGGTCGCCAGTTCACTCTCTTCTATCTTACAACCATTCAGAAACACACTCACACCTAAGGACATTTTAGACATGACAATCAACCTGACAGTCATTATGTGGAAGCCGTAGCACCTGGAGAGAACCCATTCATGCACAGGGAGAACATGCAAACTCCATGCAGAAACACCCTGGGTCGGGAATCAAACCCAGAACCTTTCTGCTACAAGGCAACAGTTTGACAAATTCCACCACATGTAGCCCATGTTGGAAGTAATGAACCAAAGAACAATTAAAAATGCTTGGCTAAATTAATAAGATAGTTGACAACATTACTAGACTAAAAATAAATAGATGCAATTTAATGTCCAAGGCAACATGGTAAAATCGTTTAGTTGTTTTGAGGAGGTGATGAAACTCAGTGATAAGAGTATTTTCCCACCAGCACCTTTATCTTTAGAAGCAATTTGCTGTTGCCCATGTTAGTAATTAATCAAAGGTACCTCGTTATTGCATTTAATCTATAAAAGAGACATTAATCATTCTGGACAGTGACCCTTCAAAGGTCACTCTCCTCAGGTAGCCTGTATTTGCAGGATGCATGGTGAGCATCCTCAGCCAGCAGCAATTATTTACAGTGAAAATGCTTTTAAAGGCAGTTTGTGGACAGAATTTAAAGGTCTTTCAAAAAAGTTTTTTTTTTCCTATTTTCCCCAGAGCAATGACCTTTATCCATCAAAAGTTTCTCATCGATATAATAGTTTTGTCAAAATCACTGACAAAGTTTGTCATTGCACTTCTATAGATTTTTTTTTTCAAGCATTTACCCAGATATGGTTTGCTGGTAGTTACAGGAAAGGCTGTGAGTTGAGGTCCTGTATGTTCAGGAACACATTTTGGAATATTCAATCCAGTTAATGCAACTAATTTAAAAGTGTTGCACTGTGTCAGAACCGCAGCTGATTAGGCTTTGATTTGGCCTCTTGCAGGAAAGGAAGAAAGGTCAAAGGAAAGGACTGACTGCCAAATGTACTTGTTCGATTTTTCCTCCTTCATTATTCCTTTAGCTGCCACTAACATTTGACAAGTTGGTTTTTGGATTGCCTGCCTGACGTTTGAGAGATGAAGATGAGAATGTTTTAGCGTGTGGGAGAAAAAAATATTTTTAAGGTAAAGGCAATTTATCCAAAAGCAGAAAAGGTGGTTTTAGAAAAACAAATGTTCGCAAAACAAATTGGTGAAGAATATTGTTTTATTCGTTTTACAGTCTGACTTGATGAGTTCTTCTGTTTTATTGCAATTTCAAGAACTTTTTACTGTGTTTGGTTTTGTCCTTGTAATGCATGTTGGACATCACTGTATATTTCTCCTTTCTCTCTACCACCAGCCCCCTTTCTCTCTGTAATTTAAAACCGATATCCACCTCCTTGCCTAGCAGTTGCCTTTTGGTGTTTTTACTGAAATGCTGTATTTTATTATTATTATTTATTTTACTTTTTTTGTCTTTTTGTTCTATTGTGCAATATGACAAGCCATCTCTACTTTGGTCTCTATTGTTCAAAGAACATTTTTCAGATGTTTTGTAATTCATTCAAATAAACATTGCAAAACCATCCTGGTGCAAAGTTGTGTTGTATGTTTTTAATCATGTGTGAGTGAGGGCCTTCACCCTGGTCTTTCTATGGTTTGTGAAGTTATAAATGTTTACATTTAACATGCAAACGTTGCCCTGTTTCATCTGAGAGCTGAATCTAAAGGGAATACAGCTAGTATTATTTGCAGTTGCTTTAAAGACACCTGAGCCTTTTACCTTTAGACTTGAACAATAAAGATATAAATCTAAACAAAATAATAAATAAACTTGAGTTCCTTGACACAAGGTTTTGATTTAAAAAGTAAATACAATCTGAAAGAGTATTATGCATTTGCATTCAGTCCCCATTGTTTTGATACACCAAAATTTAATCCAGTCATATTTGCTGGTTGAAAGGAAGACTTATTTGTGTGTAAAAATAATTGAGTTTTATTAATCTCACATTGGAGAAATTTACCTCTGCATTTAACCCATGCCTTTGGGCAGCAGTGGGTTGCCACTGTGCAGCACCTGGGGAGCAGTGTGGGGTTAAAAGTCTTGCTCAGCGACCCCCATTTCAGGCTGGGGGGGGGCAAACTGGGTACTTGCAACCTTCTCAGAGCACAAGCACACTAATCTAACCACTAGGGTATAGGTCAAAGGTTTGGTAAAAAATATTGGTGAAAAAATCTAAAGACTAAAATTTTAAGTTAAAAGCAGTGTTAGATTTGAAAACATTATCCTAAGCTTTGAACATCCTGCATTTTAGAATAAAAAAAATGTATATATATACAACTGCACAACTATTAAAGCACAACTATTTACATAAACAGATATGTCTTGAAATTCCAGAATAACAGAATTAGCCAGTAGGCCCACAGTAACTCTGGACGGGCTGTAGAGGTCCACAGGTTGGGGAACTTGCTGACGAGACAAGTATTAAGCCCCGTTCACAAATAAGTCCCAGCAATTACTGAGACCACATTGTTGGGTCAAATAGGAATACGCACTTTTTCACACATAAACCGGAAACTATGAAATGGATGAGAGAGCTGTAGATGATCAAATCATTCTCTAAAGAATTCTAAACATGTTTAAGCCTCTAATTAAGCTTGGTGGCTAATTGGTACGTAAGTCAGAAGTGCCTATGGGGGTTTGCTGGTGTTGGTGACTACTGTCTGGCAGTTTTGCTGCTCATCGCATCACTGTGAGACAGCGGCAATAGCGTGGCGGCTAACCGGTTTTGAATGATTTTTGGAAGAGTTTGTAAGACTGTGTGACTTTTTCAAGCCAAAACACAATGTAAGACCTGACTCTACCTCAATTAAAAACACCCTAAACCCAACCTCTTTTGAAACATATATATAATCACATGATCACACAAATGACAAAGAACCCATAAGCACAAAGAATCAAACTGATGTTCGCCTCCGATTTGGAAAACAACTGAAGAACTTTTCCTTCTGTTATCTCACTGCCACTATCATTACATATAGTTAATTTAATTTACAGTACTTCCCCTGCAGACCTTAAATAACTAGAATTTTTGCCCTGTCTTACGTGGTCCCAAATAACAGCAGTTATCTTGTTATATATATATGGACAGTTCTTGACAACTGCCGCACTATTTCACTCTCTGCACAGACAGAGGAATTCCTTTTTGTCAGATATGACCACTTTCAAGCATCATTTAAGATTTCCCTGCTTCCTTGATAAAATGTTGCCAGGCTGTTTGTCTGTGATGCTATTGTTATGAAGGTTAAGGTTAGTCAGAGTTAGTATCTGTGATGTAACAGCTTTGTTCACACTAGACCAGTCCATGTAAATGAGAGAGTATGACACTAGGTTTTGACTGAATCAACTGCCAGGTTAGTTTTACCTAGTATATCAGTTCTTGCCTTATTTGTGCATAACCCAACTGAGTAACTTACCACTAAATTATTAAATATGACTGTATGTGTGAAAGGGGCTTTATTGTTGCTATTCAGAGATTTGTCTTCACAGAGTGGCAAGAAAGACCAAGAAGAAGCCCTATTTTTATTTTTTCCACAAACCATTCCAGAGAAACAGCAAAGCTGGGAAAGAAGGTCCTTTGGTCAGAAGAAACCTTATCAGAATTTTGTGACTGACATGAAAAACAATTTGTCACAAACTGATAGTGTACATCACCTTAAAAATACCAGTACTATCAAAACATTATCTTGGTGGAGGTTTGGTCTCTATAACCTTATTTTAGCACGATGTAATGGCATTTGCCCTTTTTTTATTGGCATGTAACTTAACTATGTAATGTTAAATCTGGGTTTAAAACTCATTATATTATTTTTTTTCCATCTTACTACTTTTAATAAGTAGTAAGATGGAATTTTGTCTATGATTCTTATTGACCTGTTGTCATTATAGGTTTTTTAATATTTAGTTATTTATTGCTAAGACAATGGACCTTCCCTTACCCAGAGGCACAGGGATGTGATCCTCTCATCCACCGGGTTGAATTCCAACATGAAAAGTCTATCCTGGGGGGAAACCAGACCCTCACCACCCCTCTAGTCCTCCCTTTGTGCCACTTCAATATAAAAAGAAAGCCCAAGCTCTCCCAAGGAGCTGGCTTTCAGGGCTTGGAATATGCGCGGAAGTAAGCATGAGATTCTATCAGGTATTGCTCCATCACTGCACAATGGTGCGAGTTTTAATATTTTATGTTGATTCTTTGAATTACAAACTTAGCTACATCAGATCTTTTTAGGTCCTTGTCACTTGGCATCATATTGAAAGATAAAGTGAGCAAAGTTAATGTAACAGAGAAGAGCATATTTGTCAGATTCCACTTAAAATGAGGCAGCTGCATGCGATATGTAGTTACCCCATGTGGTTTCCATTGCACGCGGCATCACTTGCTGGGGCGTTTGGGCTCTGCCTGCTGTCAGATGACTGTTTTGGTACGCACAGAGGCTTTTGATTGGATGCAGTTGATCCAAGCCTGACAGCAAATCAATAAATTATACACCCTTGGCATCAGGGTTACCCAATATAAAAGGAATCTTTTGAACTCAGTTTCAGAACATAAAAAGGATTTGCCATGTATGGGGTCTTAGTTTAGTTTTCATCTGCAGGCTTTTCTGTCAAAACATAAGAAAATGGTCACAGAGCTTTGTAGGAGACTTTTATTGCAGTGTAGCATTTGACTTTCTGTCTGTACAGGCTATACATCTACTCACCAGTAATGACTTTGTATTCATATATGTCCTCTTACAACCTGCTGTGTCTGTGGGGGGGATTACTTAAACACTAAAAGTGTATTCACATTGAGAAAACACTCCATAACTACTTTAGTCAACTCCCCTCTGTTTGAAACTCCAGTAGTTTTTTCATAGCTTAAAAACTTTTAAACATCCTCATCAACATGTACGTTTTCTTGTTATAGCCAACAAGCTTTAAGGTTTAAAGGGGCTGAATTTCACATTTAAATCTCAAGTTTCAACCTTTAGCTTGTGTCGTTTTGACTCCATACATGTCAAAACCTTCCCTGAAGTAAAATGTGCAGTAGGCCAATTAAATTCCATACAAAGACTATGTGGTTATCAGGGCATAACCACTGAGTGAGAATATGTTTTGTAGTCAGCTGAAGTCTCGTTCTGCACCCAGCCAAGAAACAGGCAATGAGGCAAAGGCAGCCACTCACACAGATGGTGGTCTGATCAGTCTTATAGATCTTCACTGTAGGGGTTTCACACTAAGAGTTAGCTTTGCCTCCATCTGCAAGCTGGCTTAACACTTAACAGTCACCCAAAAATCAGCTCCAAAGCTCTGACGTGCGAATAGCCTCAAATCTCTACGTGTTGATGTCAGGCACTCTGCCTTTTTCCTTTATACTCCTAATCTATCTGTTTATCCTCACCTCCTCGTCTTCCCTAACCATTTTGTCTTGTCTTTCAAGTAAAGCAACTAACATTCAGCTGATCTCTTCGCATTCACTTGCTAAATCCCCATAGTTGTGCTTTTAAATCCTAGAAGTTAGTAAAACATGACAGTTAGGGTTTGCAAAGTGCTCACTTACATAATAATAATAATGACGAGAAAACATCCCCCAAAATACACTTTTTTTCCACCTTTATCAAATAAAAATGTTCTGTCAAATGTGATGGAGACTACTAATAACAGGTGGTGAAATGGAAACCAACGTCTGAGAATTGTTTTTTTGTTCATTTTTATTTTCCTCTTAATGGTGAAATTAAAGCTATTTTCTGCAAATCCCTTTATTCATAACCCATTTTTGGATTTTGAAAAAGGATTCTAATTTGTACATTTGAAACATATAGTGCCTTTCTAAAAATATCAATATGTTATGTTATAGATCTAACTTTGGAGAGTGGCAGCTTAGAGGTTAGGATGGGTTCCAGAGGTTCAGAGTTCAAGCCCCACTTCCACAGACTGCCACTCTGGCTCCCTGAGCAAAGACTCTTAACCCCCACACTGCTCCCCAGGCGCCGCACAATGGCAGTCCACTGCTGCCCAAGGAGATGGATTAGGTTCAGAGAGTGAATTTCTTTGCCTTGTTCTTGTGACAATGTAATGACAATAAAGTTTCATTCTAAGTTATTCTTCTATTCTAAGTTATTGTGTCCATTACTGCTAAGTAGAAAACAAATTTTGCATGATTTTAAAATCTGAAAAGAGTAACTGGCCATTTCTCAAATCACAAGAACGCATGTATGAACTCTTGTTCTCACTAAATACATTCTTGACAAAAACAGAGGAAAGCATGGACTCGGGGGGAACAGGAGCACGCAGAATAAATATGGGTCAATTGCAACAGAAGTATGCTTGTGACATCACCACATTCAAAGCTAGTAGATAATAATAAATAATCACTTTTCATTTAGTGGGGGAATAATGATTAACACAGTCAGATGAATACAAATTAACTGAACAATTTGCTAAATAAAACACAAATCCATTCCACACTTTTTTTTAAGTTCTTTGAAAACTATTGATTTTCACCCATTTCACCAATACACACTACATGTGTTGGACATGAAATACATAGAAGATTTTGACTTTAAATTGACAAACTGAGGAAACCTTGAAGGGGTAATAATACTTTTGTGTGCCCCTTCACCTGAAGACTTCAAGAGGCAGGAAATCATACTGCTCAAGAATGTAAGCCCAAGGATGAGCAGGACCTGCAAAATTATATATATTTTTTCTATGTCTTGCCATTGCTCTTTGACCCCCAGTTTATTGCACTTCAGTACTTCTGTTCAATGAAGACAAACACAAACAGATATCTCTACCACACACCTTAACAGGCTTTTGATGTAGGTCAGAGGTGGAACTGCGCAGCTGAAAGGCATCAGGACCAGGAACCCTCAGCCATTCATTTGACACAGTAATGAGTGTAAGGGCTTTGTCCTTCACCTGACTGTTACTGTTGTGAAAACTTTGTCAGAAAGAATGATAAATGCAGAGGCTTGGTGTTTTAGAGGAACACTTCTAACTGCAAGAATTTGATAAAACCAATACACATATTGTAAATCCTAAGCATATTATTTTTACCTTTTGCCTTTAGCTGGTATTTTGTGTGAACATATTACTTCCCTGTGCCCAGTGACTTAAGGCTAAGTATTTTCCATAATGATCTGAACACACACACCCTCTTTCAATCAATTATAAGCATTAATATAGGATGGGGGGGAAAAAATCATTGCGCAGTGTTGGCAGTCATAGCAGCTTCAGTTTCCTGCTAAGTCTCTGCAGGCTTTGCACACCTGATATTTATTACAATTTATCCAATTCTCTCTGGCAGGTCCTGTCAAGTTTGATGAGATTATAAGTGAAGCATCTATGAAATGTCATCTTCAGGTCTCTCTTCGGATGCTATGTGGGATTTTAAATTTAAGCTTTTGGCTAAGGCGGTGAGAATTTGATGCTTTTTCAAACCACTATTGTGTACATGCTTTGGTTCAGAATTATTGTGATAGATGACTCACTAATTCAGTCCCAGCTTACATTCAGTGTGATGGGGAAATTTTTCAAAACTGCCGTAAATATCTGACTTTCTCACACCGCTTTCTCACAGTATTATCGTCCCTTACTTATATGTTTCCCTGTTGCATAGCTCTGTCTCCCTTATATGTCTATTTTTATGTCTAGTGTATGTAGGAAAGATATTAGCTTCATGGTATCTGGTGAGTGTTTAGTCATCAATTGGATGTTCCATAAATCTGCAAAAATCTTAATTAGCCCCACAATCAGTCTGAAACAGTCCACAAATGTGTTATTGGGCTGGTTTTTAATTTTTCCTTTAAAAGGAAAGGTATAGGTTTGCTTAAAGTGTAGCTGTTGCTCCACTATAAGCATAATCTGCTTAAGGTAATCCTTATTTGCAAAATCATAAAAATGGACCCAATGTACACAAACTTACTTTATAACTGGTGAACCTATCTACACATTTGCAGGTCAAGCTATTATATAGTAAGACATAAATGAATTTTGTGGCAAAAAGAAGATATCATTACCAAGTTATAACAATAACTATGTTTTTAAAATTATTTTACTGCAGTATTTAAAATATAATAATTTGCACATAAGTTTACATTTTTGTTTTTCTTACTTTATAATTTTAAATAAGATATCATGTAAGGATTTAGTTATTCATGTTGGGATCTGAGAGTTTGGGTTAGTTTTTCTCCACCAGATGGTAGCGGAAGGGACTGGCTGAGTAAGCAGGTCTAGGTGTCTTCAATTTCACCTCATCATCTGGAATATAGAAGGAGGATGCTTCCAGTTCCTCGACGCCTGATTTTTATCATTCATTGGTAAACTACTGGCCTCAGATCCTCAAACATTAATTGCTGTGCTACCTACATGAACCTGTTCTTTCACCTCCTAGGAGCTTTAGTTCCCTGGCTTCTTTGATTATCTCCAGCCTTGTCAATCTGTTCCTGTTTTAACCTGGTTTCTTAGTTTTGGCTGATGGAAGTCCTCCTCTCACTCTGGAACCTTTTGTGATTAGAACCTGCTCACTCTCCAACTCACCTGCAAGAATTGAGGTTCATCCTCCCAAGCTAATCTCTGAAAATCCTGACATCATAACTGACTCGGCTGAGGATCCCACTTGCTCCCCTTTGACTGTTCTCATCATCAAACCTTTAAGTTCCAAGAACTCCTCTGATCATTCAAAGTCAAATAATATGGACAAAACTAACTATGGAATGTTGTAGATGCTTTGGATCCAAACTTTATCCTTGAGGGTCATGTTTACTCAAATAAACCTTCTAAACTTTCAAATTTTTTGTGTTTCTGCATATAGGTCAGAGCTCAGAGATCAGCGCTCTGTCTGAAACTGAATAATTTCATGGAGGGTTACTTTTTGTTCTATTGAGGCAGCAGAAGTGGCTAATATTTAACATCTTGGGTGGATTCTTTATTATAAAAGCTAAAGAGACACTAGTAGCTTGTGTTGATACTGCTGTGTTGTACAGCAGTTACCTAATTTCTGTCCATTTGCCTTTTAATCTGACCTACCTGCATATTTATATCAAAACGTTCAATATGATTAGGCCTCTAAATTTAAACATATTTATCATTTTTAATTAAACTGTTTAGGCTAATGTAAAATAAAAAGATCTAAACGAAAATCATATAGTTTATAATTGGATAATCTGCAGGAAATGTTTCAGTTAGCATATGTATTGGCTTTTGAAGGTTTGTGCCAAACACAATTTATTTTTTATGCAAGCCGCACACTCCTATTGAGTGTGAATACTAAATAGCAAAGTGACAGGTAAGTTCTTGCATTGCTGATTTGAGTAAACCTTGAACAAGAGAGAAGCATTCAAATAGAATGTTGGATGGATGCCATTCTCTCTACTGAATATTTAGGTCCCTAAATAAATAAAAGTAAAGTCTAAAAAGATTTTTGTAAACTTGTCAATACAAAGATGAAAGGGTTAAAAGGGTTGAGAGGAATAATTAATTCAAAGAGATGTAAATTTGCCAAAGCGAGGCATACATAAACTGTTTCTCAGAAGACAGTATCTTTTTGCATAACAAATTTAATAAATTGTACAGACTATGATACAATATGACGCATTTCAAAAGCAAAGTTAATAAATTGAGTGATTGCTGAAATACAGTAAAATAACTAAAGCTGCAAAAAATGACTTCAATTTGCCACTTCAAGACTATTGTAATTCTTTAATATAGGGAAGTTGTCAAATGAATTTAATAGCCCTCAGCTGATCCAAAATGCTGCAGCTAGAGTTCTGATGAGCATTATAAAATGAGATCATATTTCTCCTATTTTAACTTCCCGCATTTCTTTGTATTAAATCTAGCATTGAATTTAGAATCCTCTTTCTCACCGAAAAACACACACACACACACACACACACATATATATATATATATATATATATATATATATATATA
>NW_015150833.1:334789-364003 GCF_000732505.1 Cyprinodon variegatus
TATATATATATATATATATATATATATATATATATATAGACACCCTGTAACTACAATATCAGGAAAAAGGAACATGAAAAAACCAACCTCCGTTGCACCCCATCACACCATGACTTTGCTTAATACTTTAGCTATTTAGAATGTTTTAAGCCAGATAGTTAATTTTAAGCATTGCCATAGAACACTGTCAGAGTTAATGATAAGTTTCACTTGAGACCTGATGACTTCAGGTCAACCATGGATTTGATGGCAGGCCTTACATAGTTACTAGTCTTATTGAAGAAAACTTTTAATGTAAAAATCAGTTTACACGTGTTACTTTAAAGTAAGTAGTTTCCTGCGGCATCTTGTCACATCTTTCTCCCTTTAGATGTTCTGTCGTGATTTTCACCCATTAAATGAAGCTGTTTCAGGTTTTTGATTACACATGTGAGACAGAGAATAAACATCTTTACTGAAGCAAACTACATTCTAAAAAGATTTCTCACAATTGCCAGCACATGAGGTGAGAGGGTAAGAGTGACACCTAGTGCCTACTGCAATGACTGCAGCCATGCGCCCATCTAAAGGAAAGTGCAGATAAATCATACATGTAGGAAGTTGAAACATTTCAAGTCTTTTTTCAGGAACTCTTCGCAGTAATTTGAATAAGTAATCTCACATAGAGTTACACTCACACTGCTTGATTTAATTATTCACAAACCAGCCTAAATTCCATATATACATGACCTGGTTTATCTTCTCCCTTGGCACATGTTGAAGAAACTACTTTGTCATGTGCCTTGATAAGAACTAGAATATCCCCACACACGCCACTTAGAAATATAAATCTTGAAGCCTTAGTCATCCGGGGCATGAGAAATGTCTTTGCTCCATCAAGTTTTTTTGTTGACTGCTAAAAGCAGTGCCTCATGTTGAACTCCCATGGAGCTGACTCTGGTGAGGACTCAACACCTCCTATACAGAGAGATTGTTTCCTCAGTATGAAGGAAACTAATTACAAGCAATAAATTAATTTCACGCTTCTGCCTTAGAATTAATTGCATCTTGACAGAAGCCGGGGAAAGGTATGGCTCAAGCTGTCCCAATAAGGATGGACATATAAAGTGGTATATTGAATTATGTGACTTCTCAGTGTTAATGTTTAACTTAAGTATAAATGGATCTTGATAACCCTCAAATAATACATGACATGTTCTAATTTTATTTCAAAAGCTGTACTTTTTTGTGTAAAGAATAAATTAGTTGATATCTGATGAAGTCTGTCGCTCCTATGTTGAACTTTATTCCCACCCTCATTCTCAGTTTGAATGAAGGTGAGAGATTTCACAGTCCCTCAACAGAAACCAGCTAAATAAATTGTGTCAAATGAATTTGCTATTCATGTAACCTTCATTTTCATGTCTCAAGGCTAAGTCATCCATGAGTCAAGTGTTCCCCTCAGAAGGTTATCACTAACAGCTTAACATTTTAAATTTCTCTTCCCTGCATATAAAACAGTTAAAAGAAACCGAAGGATGTAAATTACTACAGCAAAATAAACAGAGTTACAACTGCGTAACTAACTGCTGGATTTATTGGTAAAAGAGAAATGGTTATCTAAGATATTTGGGTCAACTGCTCTTCCATAACATTTTCTAATAAGTGAATTTCCCAAAAGTTCCAAATTAGCCTCCTGTGGGATGGCTTACATAATAAACCTTTGATGATTCCCTTTCATTCACTTTCTTACAAAACTGAGAAAATGTATAGTTATTTTTTCGGTGCATATATCATTTTCTTCAAACAAGGTTTTTGTTTGTTTGAACTCAAGAGAATGCTTTATTTAAGAACAACATCCCCTTATTTTCTGCTTGTTCCTTGTCGATTTTGTCGATCTTTACACCATATTATTTATGATCTAATATTTATTACATTCTAAGCTTTAGTTTAAACTGTGTTTCAACTAAGATGTGTGAGAGGTGCTACATTTGCCTTATTTTGAATTGATTCACCTTGTCAACGTTTCCATCTTTAACCATTACATGGATCCCTTACTATTTTTCAGGCCTGCTCTCCTGTGTTTCCAACATGTTCCTGGACGCACAGAAAACATTCAGAGGGCTGTCGGTTACCAAACGACTAGGAGGAAGTGTCACTATTCACCCCTCATCTTATTAACTAATATCTATTTCTACCATTAAATTGTATTTTATGCTGGACGTATTATGTATATAAGCATCAATATTAGCTAGTAATTGATAGGGTTGGTCATAGGTCACATGTGCCATAGCTTGTATCCTTCCATTCAGTACTGCATTACTTCTCTCTCTGCTGTACATATACAGAGTGTTTTATTTGTTTCTATCACTGTTTGAGAAATAGGGGCACTATAAGATAGTTACACTTTGGCATATATATATATTTTTTTCTGAACTGCATGAGAAAGCCCATCTGCTTCAACAACAATATCACATTCGGATCACTTATACACTTATATACTACCTTTGCTCTGAAGCCAGTTGTCTACACAATGTCTAGAAGTCTAAATGCATGTTTGTTTGAACTCACTTTTTAAAACCAATAGACCAATAGTCAGATGGAGAATCTCTCCAAACCTGTCGAGGTACATGCATGTATATGATTTAAAGTTTGTATTTATTAGGCAACAAATACATCTGAGAGTCCTGCACCTGGTCCAGTTCCTTGTGGGTACCAAGCACAGGTATAGGTAGAAAAAAAATAACAGTATTATTTCTTGGGTATGGGCATTGGTATAAACAAAAAGTGGATGGGTACCTTAAAAAAAAGATATGAAATTTATTAGTTATTATTGTCATTGTTACTGATATTTCCTTATTTAGCTTAACACAGGCAATATTGTTTTTCTGCACAGAAAACTCAAAGGTCTAAATATGATATTTAAAGTATAAATCATAGTGTAAAAATCATATTTGATTAAATTAACAGTGACACTGGAATAAGATAAGTTTATTAGAGAAAGGAGGTACAAATCAAGATAAATGCTACGGAAATAGTTATGTTTCACTGTACACTCTGGTTTGAAATTTCAATGTTAGACTGTCTTTTGAAATTTATTTTACAATAAAACTGTGAAAGCGGCCCTGCATTTGTGATCATCAGGCATTGCGATTGTTTTGGTGTTATTGAAGACAGTATTCAACTTTAGATTCAAAATAAAGTACTTTGTGACTAAAAGCACTTAATGAAAATGAGGGGCTGTGTCTATATTTTGTGATCAAGGGTCGGGGTGAGCTATGTTACTCACAGATTCAGTCGAACTTTTTAAGGGGTATAATTTTACATAAACCATTACAGTAATAAAACAGACCGGTCTTGGTTCTGAGCTCTAGGGGCGCAATTGGATACAGATCCGTATAGGATTCTGGTGCAGATCAAAAACAGAGCCGGACTATTCACCTGGAATGCTCATAAGGAAGATCAAATAGTCTAAAATGTTGTTATGGAATGTTGTTTGCTTGGTTGTCCTTTTCATAAACCACATTCATTAACCCTGCATCAGATCTTACTTGCATTATTTTTTGCTCATTTGAATCTAAACTTGAAAGCTTTTTCATATGCAATATTGAAAAAATTCTTTATTGAATAGAATCACCTTACAGCAAATATTTGAATTTGATCTCCATCAGTTACAAGGTTTATGAACATTTTGCTGAAGTAGTGTCTGACCTTGCATATTGTCTAGACAGTCTTGCATTCAGTTGACTAAAATACCATATCTCTTGTGCATGCCTTTGCTTTGCCTTTCACATGTTCTTTGTCTCAAAGTGTTGCAATAATCCCAGTAACAATCTTAGCAGAAACCAAACCCAGTCAGATGTAAACAGATTCCTTTGGCCCTGGAACGTGACTGCACACATAATTACCTCATGAGAAACAACAACAAAAAATTGGACAGGCTTAAAGTGGAAACATCCCAGAAAGCAAATGACAAAATTCCAAAATCTGGAGTTAAGCAAGTATTCAAAAAAGTTTGTTCACATATTACACACTTAATTCAAAGTCAGTTAAGGAAACAAAACATCCCAGAAGCTATATAGACAAACCTAATTACAAAACCACTCTTCCCTTCATGCAAGCATCTGCACCGTTTTCAACCTTGGCCGTAGTGTGTTCCAAAAGCTGATGTTCTCTTTTGCTGCTAGACATGATGCAGCATCCAACAGACTCTATCCCCTCTTATATATAAGAGTGAATTAGGTCATCAGCATAGAACTGGTCCCCATTGCTGTAGATGTAGGCTAGTTTCCAACAAAAGAGGGAGACGTTGTGTGTTATTACTGTGTGTGAACAAAGCCTGATGATAAAAATGGACACACAGTGCAAAGTGATTAAACAAGGAAGCTCAGGATATGACTGGCAGTCTGAAATTACACCCAACAAGTCACAAGTGAGCTACAGAAACAATACTTCTGATAGAACAATATTAAAGTTTACAGAGGAGGCTATCGTGGTGTATAGAACTAGATTATATTACTAATGGGAGTCTCTCTTGCTCCTGCTGCTAATACAAAAGTTATTAAACTTCACACAGCAACAGTTCTCTGTTCTGCATATGTATTATAAATTTTAAGCAAATTTAAATTCCCACACTAAATCAATGCCTTGTATTTTTTTCAAACAATCTTACCACTGTCAGATAAAGACTAAAGTATTTTTTTTGCCATGTTTTGGATACTGTTGGCAACAGTCTCAAATTTTCCAGACATGTATGCTTCTCCATTAGTTATAGCTTTTTGCTACCCAGACTATAATGCTATCAGGTAATAATATAGTGTGGGTAGTTCTGCTTTATTAAATCTCCCTAAAAAGTCAATTTAGTTGAAGTAGAGATCCCTTTTGTCAAGATAAAATTAATCATCTTCTCTGATGTAATTCACAAGGTTTAATGACCTAAGGCTGGTGGAATGGGCAGCCTACAAGTAGAACGACAGCTACTCTTCCCAAGGAATGGATTTGATGAAAATGAGCAAAATATCTGTAGTCATGAGGAATTAGAAGCCACAGCAACTCTTAAAATAAGGCAATGATTATATTCTAACCTATCAAATAATATCCAGTAGGGTAACACATTGCTTTATTGATGACATGAGTGAGGAAGTGGATACCCCTAGGAGTGTCCCCAAGGCTAATGTAATAGCGATTTAATGTTTTTTATTCATTCTGTGAGTGTGTTGTTGTCTCCCTTGCTCAGACTAGAATAAAACTTGCTAAAGTTCAGTTCAACGTGAGAGTCGGGCTCTTTAAGAGAATGTTATTATAGTGGATTGCTTTAGGAATAGAAGCAAAGTCAAGTCTATAAGGAACAGTAAGAAGAAAGTTTGTTCTTCGGAAAAAAATGCATTTACATGCTGTTTAACGTGTATGTATGACATGCAAGTAATTCTATTTTAATTTTAACATGTAGGCCAAGAGCAACATGCTCCCATACAGCTATTTTTTTCCCCTGACTAACTATCAACATTTATTGTGTTTTTCATTTAAAACTGAAAAATTACTTATTCTATTCAATGAAGGTTTGAACTAAATTATTTCCATTTTAGTGATAAAATGACACTTGATGAGTTGAAACCTTCAGGGATGATGGTTGTTGGCCGGGTGTTTATTGTTCTGCTATTCTTCAGGTTATCCACCAGAAGGCATCCTAAATCTGCTGCTGAGAAGATTGCTCATCCTGCGCCTGTGTCTCTTATACAGGTGGCTAATCAACTGATCTACACAGCAGCCAAAGAGGATCAGCTAGACACTCAAAACTAAAACCTTATGTCTCTTTCAGCTTAGCAGATCATTGTTTTCACGTCCCTTTCTGTACAGTAAACTTTATTTAACTGATTCAGGTTTTTCTCAAGGTCCTTCCAGTATGTGGGTTAAAAGACTTGAAAAAGACCATGACAGAAACCTGCTAAAAACATCTTCTATTCAGAGTCTACTAAGATACCCAAGATGATTACAAAACACTATATGGTTCTATGTCCCAAATGAGTTCTTTTTTCCCAACTGTATCAGTAACACGTTAATTTAGGTCATATTGTAGAAACAGAGATATTTATCACCAAATATTTTCCATTAAAACAAGATGGTATGTTCAGACAAGTCCAAGGCGTGGCTTTAGTTCTTAACATTACTTGGCAGATATGAACCTGTACTTTGTGGTAGTACAACAGGCTGCCTGCAAAAACACGTAATCCATTGACATCTGGAAAACCATGGTCGAAAAAGTTATTCACATTCATGTGTCACTTTTTAGAAGACTTTATTGAAGGGTATTAAAACTTGTCCGGAGGCACAAAGACAGGGTTAATCAAAGTTTTTTTTTTTTTCATTTTGGAATAAATGTACTGTATTATCACTTTGTCCAGGACCAATTCTGGAAAAGTCAACCTAAAGTTGTTATCTTGCTTAAACAATGACAGAGGTTATTATGGCTTCTTATTCATTTGTTACCTACTGTATCTCTTCTTATGTGTTTGGGTCTCCTTATTCTGCTCTGTTTCAGCCTGTGATGGTACACAGTTAAATAATAAGTCACATCTAAGAAGGAACACCCTGAACAAAGTAATCTAAGGAATCACCTTAGTGTGTTTCTGAATCTAGGGTAGGAGAAGAAAATGGATATTGGCTAAAACCATACTTGCATTTTGGTATATTTATTTTTTCTTTCCAGCAGGGGGAATCATTGCTCAAGTTTTGTGTAGCCTAAATTCCTCCCTGCAATTTTACTGCACACAAACAGCTCAGGGCTGGTTTTAGGCATGCAAATATGAGAAGGGGGAGAAATATTAAGGTGGAGATGCATGCACTGACATTTTCGAGTCACATTCTCAAGTTAACAAAAGAGAAAACCACGATCAAATGTATTCGTTAACTAATATACTGTATATACATACTTGCAATAATGTTGACAACCTAGCTAAAACTACTCTTTATTATCAAGCTCCATTAAACCAAGCTTGTTCAATGTAGACCAATTGATCTTTTTTGTACAACAATTAGTTACAACACGTAATCACTATGCCAGTAATCCAGGTCAATGCAACCACTAAACGGCTTAAACTGGAGGGCAAACAGACATTCACTTGTTTTTCTTGAAGACGTTTTGACACCTATCTAGATGTCTTTGTCTGTTCTGTTGGTTCACACCAGTGCAACCTGTATTTGGAATGCTGATGCATTCAAGCAGCATGGAGGTCCATCTTCCTTGCCACATTTGTTAAGCAGCTGTCATCAAAAAAACTGAGCCACACTTCGGTTGCCTTCCCATTTAAGCCTGGTTGACATTTCCAAAAAAAGTTAGCTATAAAGCAATTTTACACTCAAAACAAATTCATCGATGGAACTTGGATATGATGGCATATATCATGTCCTTAAATTTAGCAGTGTCCTGTGTTGGAACTCTGACTGTCAACTGTTTCATGAAGTTGGAGCTGTAAAGCTAAAGGCTTTCTTCTTCCTTTCTGTTTGAACCTGTTAATAAGAAACTTTAAAAAGTCCTTTGATCTGTGATTGTGGGCCCTATTATCTTAGATAAATAAAAAAAGATGATAAATAAGGTGATATCATTTAAAGATAATCCTTTTATGTAAATCAACACACCCTTTCGCCATGTTAAGATATTGGTCAAAGTGCATGTCAAATTTTTACTCATTCGATTTCTTTTTAGAAAATCCAATTTTAACCTTTTTGACTTTAAGTTTACTCTTCCTACCAGATACACTTATTGCTAGGAGGCTGTAATAAAAAAAAAATTACATGTTTGTTTGAATTAAAAACACATTATTCAGAAAGTAACTCAACGTCTCCATCAAAATGTGGTCATGTTTTTTTTTTTCTTTTTTCTTTGGGCTTTCATGTAAAATAATCAAGAATTATAATGAAGTAAAACAGTTTTCCAGTTATATCTGTTCCTCTCTCTCTGTCTTTCCATTACACCTGACAAAGTTGGTCAGGTCTTTGTGATTATGCATTTTATTTATGTAGTTCTGTGTGGATGCTCTTAGGAGGAGAAGCTTTTTAGCAGGTACTTCAACTCTGAAAGTCTCCCTTCCCGCATCTAAGTTTTAAGGCATATTAGTTCAGAAACCATGTAATGTTTGTAACAGCACCATAATTTAAGTATTGTTGTTTTTAAATTGTATTCAGTTGTTTTAGAATGTTTTTTGAACTGACTGGATATAAAAACAACAGTAATAAGTTAGAAAATATAAGTTAATGTTGGTTATTGCTGAAATAATACTTTGTACAAAAGATTACCAGATGTAATATTAAATATAGCAGATTAAATTAAAATGTTAAAAATAAAAAATTATTTCACGTTAGATTTTTTTTTCAAATGTTGAACATAATAAAAATAAAGCAAAATCAGTATGTTCCATGTTTAACTTTGACTTAAAAGATTTCAGGCTTTTGCAGTGTTTGAGGAGTTTGTTCCAGATAAAGCGAGCATAAGAATTGAATGCTGAATGCCCAAAGAATGGAGCCTTGAGGAACAATGCAAACCCAATCCCAAACTATCTCTAAACACTTCCCTTAAGCGCTTAATGCTCGGTTTTGGCTTTCCTGCAGAGGGTCCTCCACATTAAGCAATGTTCTGAATCATATAGTAGTGGTTAGGGCGAGTGGAACGTTCAGGTTTTAAATAGCGATTCTGTATCAGTGCAGAATTTCTGGAATTTGGCAGTGGGTGTAACGTCAAAGTAATGTTGAAAGAAACACGTGCATTCAAATGTAAGTTCCACTGGTTTGCCGCATCTTCGCCACATTGACAGAAAATCACAAGTTAAAAAAAAAAAGCTAAGATGTAAGTTATTCATGAAGGGCAAGTCCTCTCTGATATAGGCTATTTTACTGCAGAATTTATTTTTTTATTATTTTTTTATGTCATGTCAACCTGTGCCACAGAGTTATATTCATGTACATGGTGCATCACTGTTTGCCACAGCAGTAACTGTTTTCCTTTTCTGTTTCAAGGGAAAAGGCCGTCCAATTCTCATTTATGCCCCCCACCTTCACTTAAGGCGCTCTCCACAGCTGTGAGTGTGAGTTAATTGGGAGTGACTGATAGTTAAGGGGTAGTGCTTAGGGGGCGGTTTGGGATTGGGCCATAAAGTTCCTAATTCATCTGCTACAGAGAGAAGAAGATGCATAAAATGCATCGACTGACTGCTAGCAAACATCTGATAGAAATTAAACAATAATGGTGATTTTGAAAACAACACAAGATGAAATTGCAATATTTTTTTTCTTTGTATGTACATATGTCACAGCATTGTGTAGGCTACAAACACAAACGAAGAGAACGTTTAAAGTCCGGTCATATTCAGAATTAAATTTCTGAAAGTACTTTAAATATGAAATTAGTACATACTGTTCAATAAATGATAAGTGTTTTTAATTAAGAGTAAGTCTAGGCCCTAGACATTTGTATTTATGAACTTCTAATTCAAAGCTATGAAAAAACATTCATTTAGAAATGTATAACACTTAGGGAGAACATGTATTTATAAAAGCAAAACTTTATTTTTGCTAAATAAAAGCCAAGTAAGTCACACATCGACCCTTTAACTTTTAAAAATGTTAGTACATCTTTAATAAATAATTTTGGATAAATTATTGACTTAAGGTGCCTTTAAAGAGAGCTGTGTAGAGTGTATGTTTAAACATAAATAAATAAATAAATAAAAAAAAGCTAAACACCCTGCCGTAAGGGTTACTATTATTGCATGTTATTATTTTACCATGAACAATTAGGTAGATCATTAAATAGGATAAGATAACATTTTACAATGTTTTATTTACGTCTTGACTTTGCATTGTGAATTGCATTAAACACATTCTACACACATTCTAATGCTCTGAATTAGTTTCTAATGTTCCTAAACTCTTCTAGATAAACTTGTCTTTTTAAGTTATGTGTACATTTTAAACTTTCCCTAACTGAGCTAAGAGAATTTCACTTAAATATGTCAAAACTAAAGTTGAATTATTTCTGTCCAAATGCAAAATGTATAGCCCACCTGTCAAAAAGTACAGCACCAAATTGCAGAAAGAGGTTGAAATGTGCAATTGTTCCAATTTTTTTTATAAGCTGATCTACAGTAGGTTGCGTTAGATGCTGAACTTAACACCAGACAAGGCATTCAGACACTAGCTGAGTGAGGGCATCAGACATGGTGTACAATGCAGACCTATTTGACCTGTTTCCTGCAGAACCAGACACTCAAAGCGCTGCTTGATGACGGAATACAGTTTATGGGCTAGTAATCATAGGTGGATGGGTGGGGCTTGTTTTTGAACAAATATTATCCTTGCTGCTTAGAAACATGCTGGGGCAAATGACAGACGCTTGACTCAGTAAAATGTTGAGATACGTTAGAGATATTATGGCAGACTAGTCCAGACTCATTGTTTTGTTTTTGTTTTTTTTACCTCACCCAAACTGGTTTCTCTTTTATTACCACCAAGGTTGTTTTTTATTACCATAGAAAACGGAAATGATAAAAAGCTTTAGACAACATTTTTTATATCACCCTTTATTATGAATCGGAGTGTTTATTCCCAGACTGTTCTCATCTCCCATTTGGAGGGTAAGCTTATGTTGTATTTATGAAGTTAGATCAATTGAAGGTGTGTCATCTATTCAGCTCTCAGATTTTTTGCCCAATTAGCTCTCAGATTTCTTTTAACCCATTGTAAGTTTCCTTTTTCCAAAAGGAAAGTTGAAGCAATCTCACTACAAAATTAGGATACAGGACCCTCTATTCATCAAACTTATGGATCTTCAGTTAAGATGGCGCCTTTTCTTTTGGAATTTTTCTTCACTGTAAGTCCTCTTATAAAGCAATGGGAAGCAATTTTTTTTTGGTGTAGTTCTTCCCACTTTGAAGCCATGTCTCTCTGCTTTAACACATTTGATGTCAACATCAGCTCATTGGTAGAAGTTTACTGCACGCTAGAGAGGTAAATTAGCTACTTGATCCAGGCGCCTAGGGCTAGGAGCAAATTAAAAGTTCCGGTGGTTCCGTGCCAAGTTAGTTATCTGCCAAAGAATTTGTATCTTCTTTGTCAGCAGCTTGGACTCAAAAACTTCTTGTGACTGTAGACTGGTTTTAATTCTAATTGTAACTAGACGTGAAAGTTATTTTTTACTAGTGTTAAATATAAGAGCTGATAGTTTATCGCTGAAATAGTGGCTTACAACTGAAAATGGCATATGGGGCAGTGGAAAATACCCATTTCACGAAGCAGGGTTAGTGACTTGATTAAGTTTAGAGGTAAATTCCTGCATACCCTGTTTTTTTTTGTTTTTTTTTTGTTTGTTTTTTTCATTTCATAAAGCTAGGAAGCTTTCTGAGTCCAATTATGACAACAACAAAAATGACAGGGTTCTTTTGGAATTTCTCTGAGTACTTTAGCTGAGATGTGCACATGAAGGCATTGGAAAAAGCAGGTCCTTTTCTGGAAGCACCTGTTGAGGTTAAGGGGCAAATACACTTGATTAGATGTTTCATCTTTATTAACTGTTGCCTGGTATGGTGCATCTAGATAGATATTCAATGCACACGGAAAAAATGATGGTGTTTAGTATGAGATTTTCTTTGTCACATTTCTATTATTAATAAGACTTTCTTCAAATGTTGGGCTTTTACTCTCCCGTTTAGGGCAAACACTAAATGTAAATCTTAATCTGACTACTACAGCTGTATTTATTTGTTAAGTCTTATTTAATTTTTTTAATCTATGTAGCAACGTTTTATTGTCTTCTAAATCTTGAAACTATATATCACTGACAGTAAGTGAAATATTGTGTCTTTAAATGTTAGTTTGTCACTTTTATTAGTTTTTATTTACTCAGTAAACTTATATATTTATGTGTTGTTATAATTAATAAGTTTGTATAAGTTTTAGAATGTTTGAGGAAAAAGAAAATATTTTGTTTAGTTAGTATTTAATACAGCAATAATAAATTGGTAATATATAATAATGTGTTTCTTTAATTTATATTTGGTTTAGTTGAAAAATGTAGCCCCTAGTGTTATGGAAAGAAAGTTTTTTAGCGATATTAAGGATTTTCTGTAATAGGGTATAAGACAAAATTATAATTTTTGAAGTTATTTACTTTGTAAAGTAAAATACATTAAAAATGTTAAATCAGTTAGGGTCTAGTTAACAGCTATTGATATATGTTTTACAAGGACTTTCACTTGTTCATTTCAATGAATTAAAATGAAACATTTTCATGCCCTAAAAAATGTAAACAGTTAATTGCATTTTTTTGTATACATACTAAAGTCCTACGCAGGAACATTTGTTCTTGCTTGTTTCCTGTACATGTATGGTGTGATTGTTGTACCACCGACCAGAGTGCACAGTTACCAGTCTGAGCCAGCAGTGGAACAGATGTGCAGCACTTAAACTCACACACTTGCTCAAAGCCTGTCTGCCGTGCCCTGACAAACTCTGCTTTATCACCTCTGCTCTTGATTCACTCCTTGGCCCCATCCCAAACTCACTGCAATTTTGCAGCAGGTGTAACGGCAAACTAATGGCTGAATAAACACGGGCATTTAAATGTTCTTCTGGTTTGCTGCATCTTCGTCACACTGACAGAAAATAACAAGGTAGGAAAATAAATTCCAAAAGGGAAGGTCCTCTTTGAAATGTTTTAATTGACCGAATAAATTCATTTTTAAGAAAAGGAAGAAGATTTCATTTCAACTTGCGCCGCAGAGCCACGGCCAGGCTCATGGGGCATAACTGTGTTGCTATAGCAATGACTAATTTGCTTTTCTGATGGAGGGAAGAGGCCTTTCTAATCTTTTATAACCCCCACCCTCAATATATTCTCCTTCGACAGCTGCAAGTGTGACTTCTATGGGAGCTACACTTGATAGTGAAGGCGTAGTGCATATGGGGCGGTTTGGGTTTGGGCCCTTTGCTCGCTTGACAACATTTCTGTGCACGCTCTGCTTCGTCTATGCAAGCATTTCACTTTATCTCTGAACATGCTTTGCCTGACAGATCCCTGCTGGTTTGGCTCTTGCTACTCTTACTCAGCTCCCTCTCTTTACTCAAAACTTGTTTAACTGTATGCAAAGAAACCAAACCTAAGGGCCAATCAAAGACAGGCTTTTTTAAGCAAATTCTTCATATTGAATAGCAATTGTTAAGCTCCTAAAAACAATGTTTTATGCAGAGCTGTGTCATGATCTGACCTGATTCCTCCACCTTAATTGTTTAATTTCATTCACCTGCCGTTCCCTCTCTGCTGTAATTATCATTTACTTCATTCACCTGTTTCCTCAGTTTATATTTAGTTCAGTCTGAGCATTCAGGGCCAGATCATTATTTTGGTTCTCTGTTCGTTTTCTGTTTCATCTGTTAGTCAGTTTTTTTTTTTTTTTTTTTGGTTCGTTTAATGGTTCCAGGCGGCCAGTGGAAAAAGAGGGTTTCATATTTGTCTCATCTCCTGATCGTGTCCTAATCCTTCCCCGCCGAGTCCTCAGTGTTTTGGCTCAGTACGCGGGGAGGATGAGTTTTATCCCTGTAAGCCTTGCTCCAAGGAGGAGACCAGTTTAAAGTTCTGCTCATCCTGGTTCAACGTCATGTCTATGTTACCCTCAACCCCTGAGCCTGCCCGTCTGCTTCAGAGCCTGTTCTGCATCTGTGCGTGTCCGCCTGGTCGAGGTTCTGGACTCCATCTGACTTAGAACCTGCCTGGGAGAACTAAGGATTCCTGGAAGCCTGGATCATGGGCGTTGGCAGATCCTTTGCACAGGGGCACGTGCCCCGTTGTGGATGTGCGGTGCCTGGGTATGCCTGGGGCAATGATTTTTTAAATGAATTTTCCACTTTCACAGCTCCACTCTCACATCGGAGTTGAGAGAGGAGAACTCTAGCTTCACAAAAATGAAGCCGAGACCAGTGGCGGCTGGCCAAAAGAGGGCACTATGGTTCCGCCCCACACCCAATGACCCTGATTAAGACATACAAAAAAATTTTTATTATTATTATTTAATTTCAAATTAAAAACTAAAATGTTTCTAAATATATCTCTACATATTTTTTAGATGTGCAAGATAAATATTTAATCTTTAATGGCTAGTAAAGCGTCATTCCATTTTTTGATCAATTGTTAAAAAACAATCTGGGATTCACATGGTAAATAATATAATATAGTGTACTTTTTCTAGATGTTTGTTAATTTGCATAGTATATGCAAATAAACACATTGCCAGAAAATAAATAGTTTTTATATATTCCTCTAATATAGGACGGGGCCTTTATTTCACTCAGGTACATCTTGGTCCAGGCCATTATTGGACGGCGGTTAGAATTAGAGGCAGGCGTCTATTTCTATTTGATCTAAACAGACTACCAGTGGAATGAATGAGTCTCTTTGAACCTATAATATACTAGGTTCATTTATTGAAAAAGTACAGTTACCATAACGGTATACAGAACATTATTTATCATTATTTAGCTGCAATTTTTCTGCACGGCAATACGTAAAAAAAAGACATAGAATGGAATATTGGCTTAACTGACTTGCAAAACAAAGTTTTAAAAAAAAATTATGGAAACTGTTCTGCCATCACAGCGAAATTTTATTTGAGGTGGGCTAAGTGGAAGTAGGCTACCAGTATCATATATTTCAAGGGAAATTAAAAACTACAAAGGCCAACAAAATTCTGTCATTTTAACGCTGTCTTGTTACCAACAGACCTACCGGTAAACACATTTGTCTTTCAGATCAGAACGATTGTGTAAGGCCACTACAATCTCTGCGTAAAGATGGGAATTCCCATTCTAATGGCTTGGATTCGTTAGCAAACATTTGCCCCCCTGTGATACTTGTATGTTACTATCACAAGTTGTTGAGGACTGCCCAGAAACATCATTGGTTCTAATTATAGCTAATTATAGTTCATGAGTGGGCAAATTGAATTCAGTTTGGTTGAGGTAGATATTTGATGATGTAGAAAATAAAAATCTGATTGTACAATTTATTCATGATGCTTTATAATAATAATGCTTTATTATAATAATAAATAATAATAAAAATAAAGTGCCATAAAATATTTGCTTGCATGCTTGCATTAATTATCTGTGCCCATGCTCTTTTAAAATAAAAAATTTCCCAAAAAATCTTTTACTCTTTTACTCACATGCGCTCGCTTTTTTTTTTTTTTTGTGCCCTATTGTGCCCTGTATAGTATTGGGTCAGCTGACGCCCCTGGCCTGTATGCAACTGTTCCTATCAGATGTGTCTTCCCTTCACTCTGATCAGCTTCCTGCAAGTCCTCCGGGGCTGCAGCACCCGGGACTCTTTGTGTGATGTGCGCTGCGTCAGTTGGCAGTCTGAAATGAACTGTTAAAGCAGGTAAGTGACTCACTCTGATAATCATCTCCTGTCAGATTTTCATGGTTAATTACCTGTGTTTCTCCCACAACCAGAGTGTCTGTGATTGGGCGGTGCCCCGCCACCCTCCTGCAGTCGCCGTGACCTGCAGATTCTCAGCTGCTTCACTTCTGTTCCGTCTGTTTATGTTTTTATTTTGATAAAAGTTTTGAACTTTCCTACTGGCTGTCTCACCTTGAATACTGGGTCCATCTGTCCCGCTTTATGACAAGCTGAGCTGCCATTTTTCTGTCAGTATTAGAAGTTTAATGTATCTATTGTTTACATATAAGAAACTGTGTTATAATTAATGTTCACAGACAGTTCACATTCAAAAGGTGTTTTTCAAAGACATTACAAAAAATATCAAGGTTTCTAAATACAGCCCAATAATTTTAACCTTCAACAAATCCAATGGTTCAATACACTAAATAAGTGATTAAATATAAGAAATATGTTTTTGTGTGCTCATAGGATTATTTATGCAACAACTAAGGATCAAAAAGGGTTTGAACTATTCACTTCAGTTTCAATTCAGTTTATTTATATAGCGTCAAATCACATGTCATCTCAAGGCACTTTACAGTTCACCAGATCATACAGTCAAATTGATTAAACGTTTGCTATCTAAAACCAGTTCATTGCATTGACTCATTGACTTGAATGCAGTCCCTCACACTAAGCATGCTTGTAGCGGCAGTGGAGAGGAAAAACTCCCTTTTAACGGGAACAAACCTCCAGCAGAACCAGGCTCAGTGTAAGCGACCATTTGCAGAAGCAGAGATACATAAAGCAGCTGTAAAAGGCGGCCCGGTCCAGGAAACACACAGCCAGGCAGAAAAGCTCTGAGCCAGCTTCCATGTCAGAGGATGAAGACAGCACATCCAGGCAGTCAGAGTCAGAGAAACAGGACTACACTGAAAAACAGGCCGATCTTTAATCTCTATAAACAAAGGATTTAATGGCAGCAGCACAGCTGATATTTCTCTCCAGGATGGTGTAACAGCCAAACAGGCACAAAGCGGAGTGTGTATGACGTCATCCGCGCACCGGACTGGAGTTGTGAAAGGCAGCCTGGGCCACAGGCGGCTACGCTCTACCCCTTATATATTTGGCTAGCCTAATCTAAATCATTCAATTCCATTTCGAGAGCGAGATCATCTGTGGTAGTAGCACTAGACATCGTCCAGGCATGTGAGTAAAACTAGCAGCAGTTCAGCGGACAGGATGAATGAATGGTCGCCGGCGCGCGCGGATGACATCATACACACTCAGCTTTGTTTTTAAAAGATATAAATATAAAATATAAAACCGCGGATGTCTGGGGCACAGTGATTCGCCTACATGTTATGAATGCTGGCGTACCGTAAAGAATGAATTATGAACAGTTTAGTTTGTGCCTTCAACTCATTGTCCATAGGAAGACGTTACTTGGATTACAAAAACGAATATATTTGGAACAGCTACAAATGACACAAAACTAATAGTGAGTAGAACATGATGTTATAACGTGAAATCAATAGGCCAATATTAAAAAAAAACGCTGTTCCCCTTTAAGCGGTCTAAAAGCAAAAGACTAGGTACACCCTGGACAGGTCACCAGTCCATTGTCCTAGCAGTGTTTTTGGACTGTAAGAGAAAGCTGTTATACCCAGAGAGAACCCATGTATGCACAGAGAGAACATGCAAACTCTATGCAGTGAGACTGTTGGCTGGGAACCAAATCTGGGACCTTCCTGCTGCAATGCAACTTTGCTAAAAAAAAAAAAAAACATGCAGCTTAAATATATATTCAATCAAAAATATTTTCGATAAACATATGAGCATGCACACAGTTTACCAATTCTAAGCATTCATTTAAGATGAGAAAAGTCTCTTGGATTAAAATATAAAAAGAATCTTTGGCGTTATAGGTCAAAGCATATTTAGTTTCATGTTAAGTCTCTGCAGGCTTTGCACACATTTATTCTAACCCGTCCAGTTTTTTCTGGCAGGTTCTATCAAGTTTCATCAGATTATAGCTGAAGCATCTATGTCATTTCTTCCTCAGGCCACTTTTCAGATGCTACACGTGATTTTAAGTGTGACCTTTCTGCTTCGGCCATGATAATGTTCTTCCAGTACCCGAAATGTGTGTATGCTTTGGTTTATGAATACTATGCAACAGTGGTACCCCCAGAACATTTTTCACAAGGGCCCTCTATGGTTCAATTGGAGGCCATATGTAACGCTGAAAAAAGAGCATTTCTGAGTACTGCACAAAATATGATTTTGTACTTTAAACGGTATTAATGGATCCAAAATGTAAAAAATATATATGAAAATAAAAAGATACCACATTCATTAAACCTAATTTGGTAGTTTTGGCAGTTTAAAGAGATACAAAGTACTGCTGAACATATAATGATTTTTTTCCATAAATTTTATAAGCAGAATAAGGCATGAAGGGCTGAGGTTTCACAAATTGGGATTTTAAAACAATACCTGTCTGCAGCTTCAGTTGACATCTTGCAAATCTTTTCAAAATGTTAAATGGGCTGTGCTTGACACTCTCAGGTTGCAGTTATGCCTGTTTCCTCTAAATCTTCTTTCTATCACACGTTTTCTTTTCCATACAACGACTCTTTTTTAATATGGCCAGAGCACTCAATGGAGGGTCAAAATTTTTATTAGCTTACCAACATTTCATTGATTATTCTCTTTCTATCTAGTATTTCCCATGTAGAGTGATGATGATGTAGACTTATTATTTTTCCATAAGATAGATATACCTATAATAAAATACTTTTATTTTATTATTGTTATGTACTGTAGCACAAGTTCAAATTGAAATGTATGAAAGCATACAATAATCTTTATATGTATAACCTTTTGAATGTTTTACTGAAAAAATTTTATCTAAATTAATTCAAAGAATCACACTTCCAATTCTTTTTTTTCTTATTTTTACCCGAGCTGCATTCCCATCTGACTTTAAGCTTCACTGACAGGTTGACAGTAGATTTAAACACTTTACAATCCAATTTTTTATTTTTTTTATTTTGGGGGATTCAAAGCAACTAATCAGGTTGTTAGTTATTTGTTGTTTCTATTTTTCCAAAGATGAGCTGATTGTGAAGTATTTAACGATCCAAACGTTGAAGACCTCTAATTTAAGGGCCTTTTCTGCCCTTGTACTTTTACCGTAAGCTGAAATGTACATTTTAAACACTCCTGCTGCACCTTGATACATCCCCTCCCTTTAGATGCCCTACTGTGGTTTTCACCAATTAACTAAAGCTGTTTTAATTGCACACCGGAGAGACACACAGAGTTGTTTTCACTCTAGTTTCTAGCTTCCGTTTTTTTTTTACACTTAGGTTATGAGGAAACAGTGAATTCTAGTGTCTATTACAGTAATTGCAACAAGATTTCTTTTTTTGCTTTTTATAGTTAAATATCCTGTCACAACACCCACACTGACCCTGTTGTGCATGATATATCTTAATTGGTAACTTAGTTACACTCAAGCTTTACAGTAGCCCACAATTCATCATCTAAACAGTGAAGGAAGTACTTAGCAAGATATTATTAAACTTTTACTTTCCTTTGTTCCTTTTTACTGTAAGCATGCAAATCATTATTTAATGTCTGCTCTTAATCTTCCATAAAATAGAGATTTCTATACCATATACAGAATGCTGCATGTATAATTGACTGCACGTAGTAGCCTACTATTGAGCTATTGCTAGTATTGAACAACAGGAAGAAAAAAGTTCGAAGCCTTTTATTTAAATCTGTGAAGGTGAGTTAAATCCTAGAGGTTTGGCGACAAAAGCTACACATGACCCAAGGGGTTGATTCTGATTCTGCTTTTCGTCATACAGCCCAACATTTCTGGTAGCTTTCTGTATCTATGTTGTCAGCAAAAAGTTGAGCTTCATACGAACTCTGATGGAGTTGAGTATCTCCAGACTCTGGTGGAAACTGAACACACCGTATGTTGTTTTCACAGTATGAATTCAAATAATTACAAGCAATGCACCAATGTCATGCTCTTGCCTTAGAACTGATTGCTTCTTTACAGAAGTAAAGGAGCATTATGGTTCAAGTGCCTACAAGGTTGATCATTATACAAAGTGATGTATGGAATAACGGGACTTGAGTTTATGCTTTACTGCTGCTTAAAAAAACCCATCTCTGACAACCCTAAAAGAAATTTGTTTTTTCCTTCTTATTACATAAAACCTTTTAAAAGATTTTCTTTTACTGTATTTTCTATTTATTATTTGCCTTAAAGAATGAATGAGACGGAACAAGTGTTGTATCTCATGTTGATATATTTTTAGGCTGCTTCCACGACTTTTTCCATCCTCTTTGTTCAAATGAAAGTGAAAGATTTCACACTCCTCTGTAGAAACAACCTAAATAATCTGTGTCAAATGAAAGATACTTGGTAAAGCAAGTCTTATATACATTATTTGACACAGATACCTGTATTATCATACAGGTATCTGTGTCAAAATGGCCTTTTCATATATTAGGGCTGTTTATAAAAAATATTCTCTCAGGTTAGTTTCCTAAATTCTCCTAATTAGCCCCCTGTGGAATGTCTAACAACAAATTATTTTATGTTCATATCTTTTTTACAGCCTTACATAATTCCAAAGTTGTATTATAATATGTGCGTACATTATTGCAATTAATAATTTTGTATTTGAACGTCTCAAAATATTATTTTATAAATGCCTTTTCTTTTATAGATGTATTTTTTTTTATCTTACTTGTAGTTACTGACTTGAATTACATTTATTTACACCATATAATATACAAATGTTGTGCTCAACTGATGTAACCAGAAGATGTAATGTTTATTTGGATTTAACTGCCTTTACTCAAAAACAAATAATGAAGATATCTGCTTTTGTCGAAAAAAAAAATGTCTAAGGAACTGTAAAAACACAATTTTACAATGAAGGTATAATGTTTAAAATATTACTTTTTGGTTACCTCATTCTTTCTATGTTGAATCCAATAATCCAGCTATCATAAGTATTGACAAACCCTCCCAATAACAAACGCAATTTTTTGAAAATTAAAAGAAACAGAGATATCCGCTTGTATGTATAGTGTATATATATATATATATATATATATATATATATATATATATATATATATATATATATATATGTATGAAGCGTCAGTCAGTAACCTATAGTTTTCCTCAATGTAGTAGGATTGAAAACAGTCTGTGTCTCTTGCATCATTGGTGCTCTATGGGATGTACGTGTTTGTTGTTTCTGCAGTACTTGGAAGAGCCCATCTAACATTAAAAATTGTCACATTGTCACATTAGAAACACTTAGAGAATATAGTCTCCCTTCTCAAAGTCTCTGTTTGATCTGTAATCACTTGTCTCGACTGTGTCTAGATGGCCCGATTGGCAAATGTTTTTATTAACAGGTAAGCAGTGTTGACCAGTAAAGTCAGTGGGCATTAACAATAATGACCTTTGTTAATTTACAAATAACAGCTTTATGAAATATTAGAAAAAATCAATACAAAGAAGGTATTTCTATTGCAATTTGTACTTCATGTTACTATGCATACATGTTCATTTGGACATTCCTTACTATTCTAGTAGATGGTTTTATTCATCTAAAAAGGGAATATTTTATGGTAAAAAGATTTTTTTTTAAACTTGCAAGCAACAAAAACTATAAATTATTTTTTTAGGAAGCGTGTTGCTATTATTGCTGCCAATTATCATGCTGTGCTTTTTATATTGAGGAACTGAGTAGCATAAAAAAAAAAAACTAAGGAAGTTCTAACTCTGGCATGTAACCTACTTGACAACAAACTAACTGTAAGCTTGTCTTTACAGGACCGAGCTATTGCAACACTGTACTGTTCAGAAGGCCACACCCAGTAATTTATTTACCGGAGCAGCAAAACATAAGCTGACAAAGCACCTGCTTCAACCTGGTAACAGACTTTGGTAAAGTCAGATGAATTACAAGTTGGAACATTGATTATTTTGTTTTTTGTTATGTTTTTTTATGGTTTTCCCCACTAAACTATATCCATTAACCTAGCTTCAGATTTTACTAGAATTTATCACACTTTTCAGCTCATTAAAAAAAAATGACAGCAGCAAAACTTACATCATGTGACATACAGTAGTACAAAAATGCACTTACAAATCACTTTACCTAACGATAAATATTTGATCCCCTTCAATAATGAGCGAATTGTCTGACCTTGCATTGTGTAAGGGCACGCATTCCGTTGAAGGCGTTGTCACACCCCACCCCTTCTTTTTTACACCAATCTGTTAACTTTCACATGCTCATTGTCTCAGAATGTTGCAATAATCCCTCTGAAACTCAGCAGGAGCTACACCCAGTCACACACATTTATATGCTCCTGGAATGTGCCTCCACACAATTACTACAAAAATTGGACAGGCAGTGGAAAAAACCTAAAGTAAAACGAAAGGAACCAAAAATCTAAATGAGTTATGCATGTGGAAACTTGTTGTATGTATTAAATACTGTGAAATGTAAGTAAAGGAAACAAGAAGTCTGAAATAGTAAAAAGTGCACTATACAACTGCAAATATACAACTTCTTTTATGATAAGATTTATAAAAACCTAAAAACCAAAAGTAATTACAAAAAGATTTTACACTTTCCGCTGTCTTCATATACAACCTAATCTGGACATAACCAAGGCTATAGAAGCAAATTAGCACACAGGAACACATAAAAAAAATACATCTGCTTTGTTTTCAGTGCAAAAGACTTCAACTAAAAAACAAAATAAAAAATATTAGCATGAAACAATAAAAACAAAACACAAACAGGATCGTCATTCAGGTCCATTCCAAGCATTCACATCCCAAGCATCTAAATATTGTACAATGAAAAGTAAACACCACTGTTTCGTCTTTGTTCATCTCTTTGTGCAAACAGATGCAAGAGTTTTAAACTTTGGCCCGAGAGTGTTCATAAATTCTAAGTTCTCTCTGCCATCGAAATCACTGCAACATCCAATGGAGCCGGCAACAGAGCCCGTCCCCTCATATCCGTAGGCGTGGATGAGGTCATCCGCATAGCGTTCATCCCCTGCGCCTTTCATGTATGCCAGTTTCTGAGGGAAACAGAGAGGGGTTATGTGTTATTACTGTGTGTGAGGGCTAAGCCTGCATGATAAGATGCAACTTGCAGTGCAAAGTGATTAAACAAGGCAGCTTAGGATGTTAATGGCAGTCTGATAGTAGACCTACCAGTGAGCTAAAGAAAAAATAATTTATAAAGGGAAAAAGGCTATCACCGCATGTTGAACATTTAGATAAAATGACAAAATTCCAAAAATCAAAACCACATTTATTTGTGTGTTAATCTTACCTGTTTCAAATAAAGGCTGTTTGTCTGCCAAGCCTGACGTTGAGATTTGTCCATGCCGTAGAGACCATAATCCATGCCACTATTGAAAACTTGACTCCCAACGTGCTGACCATACTGGTCAAACTGGCTGGAGGAAATCGTATGCATATTCAATGTGTTAAGACCAGTGCTCTTTTGAAATCCATTCTCGTGCAGGCTGTGTCCTCCGATTGTGCTTGCGCTCCTGTTTCCCACCCACCCGACATTCAGCAAAGAACCCTTGAGTGAACCTTTCACTGCCTGCTCAATCCCAGAATTAGGAAGAAGTATGAGACTAGAATCCTGAAAAACAAAAAAAGTCCCCAATTAATGAATTACTCTGTGCTAAATATTGGAAAAATGAAGACAGCAGAGGAGTTTCTAATTCTCCATGGACAATATGTTTACCACTTCATCGCCGGGTGCCTCTGTGTTCGATGGAAGTAGGATCCCACTACTATATGCGTTGTCCTCAATTCGGTGCTTCTCAGTCTTTGTAGTGCAGATAAAGAACAGCAGTAAACCTGTAATATTAACACAGACGGAAAGAAAGGTGTAAACAAGTGGCATATTTATTTTTGTGGCTAACAGTACTTATTTAAAAGAAGTTGGATAGTAGGATGCATTGAATTGATAGTTTGTTTAGTGGCAGATTTTCTAGTGTGGCTCTGTGACGATGCTGCAACAATAACAATTTTTTTCAAAATAAATCCCCTCAGAACGCTGTAAGGCTGAGCACCAGATATAGAAAATCTGATCTGGAGCACTATTGAGAAGCAACTAGAGTTAAGCTCTAGAAACAACAAAACAAAGAATGTTGCTCTGCTTCTGGGCTTAAAAATTCCTTGAAACGGTAGCAACATGTTAGAAGACCAATTCCCAGATGAATGGTTTAAAATCAGAAAAATAAAAAGCTCCTTTGATAGTTAGTGAGACTAAATGTGCTAACAGTGCAGCTAATAAAAGTTTAAATGTCACAATCTTTTGTATTGCTGGAAGAGCAAACTTTAATGTCACTGAGCTGCCTGTATGAAACGTATAGCTTTCTCTGCTACGCTCATAAACTATAAACCAGATCATGAAAATCTCTTGTTCAGTTACACAGCTACTGTGTCATTTTAATGCAAACTGGAGCTGCTTTTCTGGCAACTGTACAACATTAAAGCAAAGGTAAAATGTCGCCTGAAGCTTTATAAAGAGCTGTTACATTCCAAAGTCCAGCGTGGCACTCCTTGTTCAACAGGTATAATATACCCACTACATAGCTAACAATAATGTTGACATTAGGATGAAAGGTTTATTCTAAAGATTCTTACATGTTAATTCATTTTATAAATTAAAAGGTGTCAAAAGTAGCCACATTAACTAATTAACTAACTAAGTAGATTTACGTATACATGTGTTAAAAAGACAGTTTTATAAGTGCCTACAATACTTTACTTAAGTTAAAGCAATAAAGAAGTACAGGGTCTATATTTTACTTAACTATGAAGTCAAATTAAACTTTTACCTTAAAACTCTATTCTAGAATGTTCTACAAACAAAATAAATTGTGTTTTTTCCAATTTGTTATACTGTACTGTTAGTGAGAACATAAAAAAAATACTATCTTGGTCTCGATTTGTTCTAAATTAAAATTTCTGACAGGATAATATAATCTGTACTCAACTTCTGTATGATCAGCTGAACATTTTTAGAGCCTTAGTATTTACAGCATTAAAGCTGCAAATAGCATTAAAACTGGAACAGAACTTGAGACTAAATCAACATGTAAATTAAAAATCTAAAAAGGGTAGATCAGCTGCAACATTTGCCTGCCCCTGTCGTCATCCACGTCACTGTTCGTGTTTTTATATAAACTGCTTTAACCAGAATGATTCCCTTGAAGAAAGTCTCAGGGTAGCAGAACCAAATGATATGTCAAAGCTAAAAGTTATGAAAGCAGAGATTAGAGGAATTAAGGAAATATGCATGTATAAAAATTTATATTGCAATGTTTATTTACAATTTGCAATAGAAAGGTTTTCTACTATTGTGCAGCCCTAGATAGCCACTGGCCTCTGAAATCTAAATATCATGTAGTACCCCTCAAAGCAGCTTGGCATAGTAGCTGTTCACTATTTGTGCATGTTGACCACGCTCTCCTCAGCTTTCTTTTTCTAAATAATGCTTCTTTGCATCATCTCCATGCCTCAGAAAACATTTCTAAATCTCAAGACACCCTATAACTACAACATCCATTTGATTTGCTTGTCTTTAATTTCTTATACATCACATTTTATTTATCAGCACATAGGGAGTCTTCCCTGATGTGCTGTCGAGATGATTAAGGAAAAAGACTTACCGAGCAACAGGAGGAGGAGCAGGGGTAAGAGCAAGGCCAGAATACCCAGCGGTCCCAGGGCTATAGAGCGATCTTTGGTTATGCATTTGTTGTTTACGCACTGGCAGATCATCACTTCTGTCATCTGTGTTTCACCATGTCCTTGTTGATCGTTCACAGTTATAGGGACATTGTAAAGCCCTCTGGGAAGTTTTTCCTTTGCCAGCAACATTCCGGCAGTAGCTTAGGAAGAAAGACATGTAGAACTCTTTAAAAAATTATAATGCCATGTAATTAGAAAAAAAAAAAAAAAAAAAGCATCCATTTCTTCACTTTTAAAAGTACAGATTTTGGCAACTTTGAGTAACTTAACATACTGCAACTACCAATGGGACTCTATACATTTTTTTAAATTGTGTTAATTACAGGGTCTGTGGTTAATTAATTGCGATTAATCACTTTTTAATCAAAAGCCATATATTGATAAAATAAACAACCTGTCATTAGCCTTGCAAATGTCTGAGCTTGTCTTAACATGAGACCTGCTTGAATCATTCCTGGATATAATTCCAGGTCAAGTGTAAACAAAGTCGATAAATAACACCTGCTAGGACCCTCTCACTGGAAAGTTTCAAGTGATCGGTGTGACTGGCCGTCCTTCAGGAATTCATAGAACCATGGTTACAGTGTAACTTTCGTTGCACTGAGATGTTTTTAAGTTTTAATACTCCCATTGGACCCCCACGCCCCTAATGCTGCTTTTTGTCAGATTTAAGGGTATACAAAAAAACACTGAGTACAAAGGCTTTTGAACAGGAATTTAGTAAGTGTAAAAAATAGCTATTGATTGGATTAATCTTTTAACCCATTAAAATCAATAGAACTATTTATGGAAATTACTAATTGCAACATAAAATAAGGGATGTAAACAACTGAATGAGTTGCCTATCACTAGGGGTAGTAGTGGTTGTTTTTGGACTTCTTGCACAAAATAACACATTTTCCAAAGTTTCTTATTTGTTTCTGATATATTTCAATAACTGGATTCCAAACATTTTGGGTTATTTGCAGAAATAAAGACATTTTAATAAAAGATTGGCATGCTTTTTTGGTAACCTTTAACCATGGTTATATATAATGTTCATATCAGAAAAATACTATTTTCAACAAGTTCTTAAAACATAGAGGGCTAACCATCATTCTATTCTACTCTAACTGTATGCATAACATCAAAAAATAACTTATGAAGGTAGATAATACCAACCATTATGTGATCTCACAAGCCATTTGCTACTGTGCTCAGCAGGGATTTCATAACTGAAGGGGCCAGAATATGGAATGAGGTCACGGTCTTCAACCAAAAACACCACGGAGGTCATCATGTCATCCTTTCCTTCACACATCTGCAGTTTCTTTGGAAACGATGGAGTGTTGTCATTTTTATCCTTTATTAAAAGAATAACTTGTCCTAATCCTGTCTTGGAACCTAAAATTCAAAGGAATAAAACTAGTTAACAAGAACTTGAACAAGTCTGCACAGAAAACCTAAGATCATATAATTTGTTTGCTTATTTTCCATCAAAGTTTTTTTTTTCCCAAGGAAACAATTACAACTTTCCTTGGTACCGAAAATCAAACAAGATCGTATGAGTCACTGTCCAGGAATAGAGATTGTTCTATGCCAACAGGTGTTTTTTTTTTTCTGGTAAAGCAAAGACAGTATGTTCAGACAGGTACCAGGTGTGGCTTTAATTCTAAACAGACACAAGGTTGATACAAAATGCTGTCATCAAAAAGGAATCAGGAAGAATGAGAAAGAACAACCTGTACCAATCTGGTGGTTTAACAAGTTGTCTGCAAACCACAGAATCTATGTGCATTTATCAAACATCAATCATTAACCATTTTATACATGAGTCATGACAAATTCATCTAATTGCATGTGTTTTGTTGTTTTTTTCAAAAATGAATTTTTAAACTAAACACTTGTAATCAGTGACAACACATTTTGCATTTCCCAATACTATGAAAAAATGGAAAAATGCTCCATTAGCTCTGCACATTCTTGTCCCTGTCATCTCCTATTCAGCTGTTCATCTTGACCATAATCCTGGATGCCATTGCCAGTTTTGAGGATTGTTTTCCCATGACTCTATATGATGTAACCCAAATAAGTTAAATTAAATGGCATACAAACAACTTCTTTTGAATAGCCTGTGCATAGAAAACAATTTGCGGACTAAAAAGCACAGGAGGCTTTGATAATTGTTTTGGCTAACGGAGATATATCTGTGTAGTTTAAAAACAAGAAAGTGTGCCTATCCTGATGTTGCTATCTATGCAGTGCATTCTGTGACAACTTACTGGCATCAACGGCCCGCACAGTTAAGTTATACATTCCATCCTTGACGAGAGGGGATTCTCGGTCGATTGTGTTTGAAACGGTCAGCTCTCCTGATAGTCTGTCCACTCTAACCCATGAGCCTGGGTCATTCATCTTGTAATATCTGAGTGAAGACAAAGTACCACAGGTCAGAACATTCTAGACCAAGTCCTTTCTACAGTTTTGTCAACCCACAAAAAGAAAATCCCTTTTAAAAATTAAAGCAATAAAAAAAAAAAAAAAAGAGGATTACGTGATTCCGTCGCTGCTCTTGGTCTCTGGATCTATAGCTTTGTATGTTCCTATTATTGTGCCATTTGGTAAGTTTTCATCAACTGTGAAGGTAACAGTCGGAGCAAGGAATTCAGGGCCTTCGTCGATGTCAGTGACAGCAACGTTCACTGGGACAGACAGCCACTGGGCAGTGGTGCCTTTCAGCTCTGCTTTATTCTGGGCCGAAATCATGAGCTCCATATTCTTGGTCTTCTCGTAATCTAAGGGCTAGAGAACATAGTGGGGCGTAAAAAAATGTAAATGAAGAGATAAAAGTTGATGTCCTGTGAATAAGTATCAATCATATTATGCTTAAACAATTCTTGAGTCTAACAACAAACCTTTGTAACATAGAGAAGTCCTTCATTTGTCTTGGGATCAGTATCAATCCTGAAATATCCATTTTCATTTCCTTTTGTGATGACAAATTTGGAAACCCAGTTATCTGTGCCTTCCAAATCTTTATCGTCCACAGGAATTCTAAGGATAAGATGTTCCCCCTCCTTATTTTCTGGAGTGGTGGCTTTAAACTAAACAAGACAAACAAAACAAAAAACAAAAATCACAGGGTGTTTTTGAATTAGGGATTAGGCCGGTTCCTGGTACCCATGTACACCAACATTATTTTTTTTATGCGCACACAAATAAAGCCAGCAATTTGTGTCACACAGACTGTCTAATATTTGGCAGCAAACATCCTCTTACACTTTGAAATTTAATATTCATTTAGTCAGCTTTTAAGCACTTACAGATGTTTCTCTGAAAGTTGGTGGGTTGTCATTGATGTCGTTCAAGGTGATCGTTGCCGTAGCTGTGTTAGAAAGACCGTTTGGTGCCCCCTTCAAGTCTCTGATCTCTACAGTCACCATATGCTTGTCTTTTGTCTTAAAATATATTTCAGAAATGGAATGAAATTAGAGTTGAATTCAAACTAGGGAATAACAGCTTTAGGAACACAATCATTTGTCTTTAGAGATGGCGGTGCTTACCTCTCGGTCCAGTTTATTGGACACCGTGGTGATGACACCTGTATCTGGGTTGATGGCAAAATGTTCCAGCCCATCTTTGAGTGTGAATTTGATCCTAACGTGATCAGTTTTGGGATCATCTTTGTCTGTAGCATTCACTTTCCCCACTACCATATCTATCGGCAAAATTATTTATTTAGAGGATGTTTACAGGAAATGCTTCCATGAATATGACATGACTTTTAAGTTTGCTGCTACTTACTTGTAGTTTGCTCATCCACATTGAAATTAAGGCTGCCTTCAAACTCTGGATTATTATCATTAACATCATCCACTATTATTTCAAGGAACAAAGGTTCGTCTCTTTTCTCTTGAGTTTTTTTATCCAAAGCATTGATCTTTAGCTATGAACACATAAATGAGAAACCCTTATCAAATAT
>NW_015150833.1:364838-368557 GCF_000732505.1 Cyprinodon variegatus
AAACTACATGTGTATATATATATATCTATATATATATATATAGATATATATATATATATACATTTTTTTTTTTTTTTGGTCAAACTCATGATAATATAATTGGATTTTATGTTTTACTTTGAACAGTTGCGTAGTTTAGCGAGGATTAATAAATCCTACATAAAAAATTTGAAAATCTAATTGAATGCAATATTTTCGTACTGTTTAGAAACTACTGTTTTGTTTTTATTTTTACTGTTCAGCTACACCACATAAGCCTTGAAGTGCAGAAACTTGACACTAGCCACATTTTAATATTCAATCAATGGTTTTGGGCACTTACAGCCACAAAAATTAGTGCAATTATTTTTCTAAATACACGTGTCCTTCCTTTTACATGCATTACTATGAGTACCAAATAATTTAAGTCATTATAAAGGAAACATGAAAACCGACTTAATTAGTGTCTTGCATGCATATACAGTATCTCCAAACTGTGGCCCAGGAAAACAATTGGTGGAACTAATTGGGATTTTGTGTGATCTTTGACCAGTTTATGAATGAAATAAATTCATTAAAGGCACAGGTGGTTAATGAATATTAAAATCTTAAAATGGAAAATGTGTCCTACAAGACAAATATTTTGTTATCATCAACTGAACGTAAACATTCTTTTGATTTTTAATTAAAGTTCATGAAATTAATTTAAGGAACTAGGCCAAAGATGTATCTATAAAGAGCGATTTTAATTCCGTTTTTGTTGCTGAGAAAAAAAACAATAAACAAAAATGATTACCAGCAAATTTGGAAATAGTCTTTCTATAAATAAGGCAAACGGGGAGACCTCCTTATTCAGACCTAACGCAGTTTACAGATAACACTAGATTGTTTATTCCATGGGAAGTTCAGTTTAATTAGAAAATATGCCTTTATGTTATTGCCGGACAGAGGAAATAAAAACTTTCAACCTGTCAGGTGGGGCTTGTGTATCAAAGAGTTTTGACATGTTTGCTGTTAGACTTTCAAACTATACAAGCAAGTTCATCTGCTGGTCCAAAAAATAAAAATATAAATAACGAGTTCTATGCCATAAATATTCAGTTTTACCACAACCTAAATGATAAGGAATTCAAAAAAATAAAGAAAAAGTATTTTCCCCAGTACTTTTCTGCAGTGTTTGGCCATAAATAAGTTAAAGTCTTTATTTGAAACAATATAAAAAAAATAAAAGAGGGATGTTAAAATGTCAATCTGAGTAAACATAAATAAATATAACAAAAATGTATTTATAACACATACTCTTTCCATGTCCTTAGGAAAAGGCCCCACACCATTCTCCAGGATGTTGAGGGGGGGTGGACCCCAGCGTCTTTTTGTGCGCTTTAAAACATCCTGCCCATTTTCCTGCAGGAAATAATAGTTATTACCATCAGTTCTATGACTATTTAGTGGATGGAAATAAAAAAAATTTAAAAAATGCAATATTCAGTGAAATTACATTTGTCTGCCTCTTTGCACTGCAAACAAGGTGAACTTCCATCTCACTTCCCGTCCCGCTTTTGTCCTGCGCCCTGACAGAAAATGTCCGCCCTCTGGTTGCTACAGAGACAGGACTCACTGCTACTATGATCCCGTTGCTCTGCACTGCAAAACTAGGATCCTCCACAGTTAGATGAAGTGTGTCAGGGTCACAGTCCACAGTTTCAACTAAAAAAATAGAATACAGAGAGGAGAAAGTCATTTTTAACCCCAAACCAAGCAAGATGCGTCAATAAAACAAACAAACAAATTATATATATATATATATATATATATATATATATATATATATATATATATATATATATATATATATATATATATATATAAGATGGAGGTACCTTTCATGAGTTGGTATCCAGCTGGAATGCTTTTTGGTGAATAGACATAATAAGAGTGGGGAATAAAACATGACTCCACACAGAAAAGGATCTGAGGGGAAAAAAACGCACAAAAGTAGTTCAGTTTCAACTGGCTTATCGCTCCACAGAGTCAGAGTCTCTTTTCGGGAAATTGAACTGACAAGCATTGACAGTTAGAAACGGATTAAATACATAAAAAAAAAAACACTTACCAGTAGCGAAAAGAGCGGATAAACTAAAACCTTTGTCATTTTGGAGTAAAGGTAGTCGGACTTTGTAACCGGAGTCCACCTGAAGTTGCTCTGCAGCTCAAATAGTGAAGTGGATCTCGCTTCTTATCGATATGTCACTAGTTCCTTTCTCCGTTTTTTTCTTTTTTTATTATAGGAGGGCGGACTTTATTCCTGCTGTGTTCAGCTTCTGATGGCACAGGGTCAAACAAACAGTCACACCTACAGGACACACCCTGAACAGAATGATCTTTCAGAGAGCACCTTAGGCTGGTGCAGCAAGGGCAGGGCAGCAATGCCTTCTGGAAGCTTATCTGGTTTTTTGGTTGTGTTTTTTTTTTTTTTTTGCGTTTTAAAATGTGTTTCTCGCCAACAGGGGGGACTCTAGCACCGGTTTTGCTTGTCTGAAGCCCCTCTCTAAAATAAATAAATAAATAAAAACATGACAAAACTGATACTACATAGAGGTAGTTAATTTAATCCCATTAAGTTAATTCAGTATTTGATTAAATAGGGCTATATTAACTCTAGATGTTTTGTTGTTTTTGTTTTCCTTTCTCAAATAAAGAAAAAAAAACATTAGTGGTTAGTGGTCTTTGTGGGCTTTACATATCTTAACTTCTGCTTGCTCCTCCTCTGCAGCTTCACTCAAACTTTCTGGCAAGGTTTAGTATCAATATGCCTGGATCCTCATTTAACGCCGCAGGAATGTGAGCCTAAATGGAGCCTGCTGTGGGGGAGGGTGTTTTCCCACCACAAAATGTTCACTATCTCTGTAAACAACTGATAAAAGTAAAGGGGCCATTGACATTGTTTAAAAGAAAACAGCTCCAGTGAGTTGACAGGGTTGCACAGGGTTGATCAGGACTGCAGGGGTGTGTGTGTGTGTGTCTGCGTGGCTGCAGGAGGAAGGGTGAAAAATCTCAGGAAGACAGTGCTGCTGTGAGTCATGGGTGTGGACATAATGAGAGGATCTGGAGCTGGGAGTCTGTACAACACACCGAGCAAATATCCTTTCTGGAGCCTGCCCCAGGGTGAACAGAAAGTTTGTTTTCACTGTGCTCAGTTTTCACTTTGTTTAACAAGCAAACAGTCTCCTGTTTGTGTGTCTTTTACGCGTCTCTTCCTATTTCATTTGCAATCATATAGACTGCTTTTATTATTTATTTCAAGGAATCCCGGAATTGGTTTCGGAAAAAAAGCCATCTGTAGTGAGGACTCACAATTACACACCACAATTTCAATCAGCACACCTGTTAAGGTGTTACTGTTAATGTTTCGGTGGGCGTGTCAGCTCTCCATAACGTCATGCTGTTTTAGAACACACGTTGGCATGACACTAGACACAGCGTGACATGAAAGGCTTCAAGACAGGGTGTACTTAATCACCTCGCTTACGAGCAATGAGTAATATTGTGACATCTCTAGTGACATCTGAAAATATTCATGCTCTGGGGAAAAAAAAAAAAAGACCAGCCCTTTACTGTTCTGTACCTGTTGCTTCAAGGCATGTGATGTATTTGGGAAAGCATCACACCCTTCAAACTTTCTACATTGGAACTCATTTATGACACAAACTTCAAGGAATCTTATGAAATTTAACTGAGTA
>NW_015150833.1:368614-369956 GCF_000732505.1 Cyprinodon variegatus
TGGACATAATGAGAGGAGCTGGAGCTGGGAGTCTGTACAACACACCGAGCAAATATCCTTTCTGGAGCCTGAAAGACAGTTTGTTTTCACTGTGCTCAGTTTTCACTTTGTTTAACAAGTAAACAATCTCCTGTTTGTGTGTCTTCCTATTTCATTTGCAATCATATAGATTGCTTTTATTTTTTATTTCAAGGAATCCCGGAATTGGTTTTGGAAAAAAGCCATCTGTAGTGAGGACTCACAATTACACACCACAATTTCAATCAGCACACCTGTTCAGGTGTTACTGTTAATGTTTCGGTGGGCGTGCCACATGTTGGCATGACACTAGTCACAGTGGGACATAAAAGGCTTCAAGACATGGTGTACTTAATCACCTCGCTTGATAAGTAATATTGCGACATCTCTAGTGACATCTGACAATATTCATGCTCTGGGGAAAAAAAAAGAGAGCAGCCCTTTACTGTTCTTTACCTGCTGCTTAGAGGCATGTGATGTGTTGTATTTGGGAAAGCATCACACCCTTCAAACTTTCTACATTGGAACTCATTTATGACACAAACTTCAAGGAATCTTATGAAATTTTCCTGAGTAGGCTGACACAAAGTAGTTAATACTTGTAAACAACAAAACAATTTAAAAATGAGAAGCAGCACAGATATTGGTTGAGCTCTCTGCAAATGTGGCCTATTAGCAAGAGTTAATTCACATATGAATGCACCATATGGTTTCAGATATGATGAAAGGTTTTTTTTCAGGATACACATGTGGCAAGATACACAACAGAGGGCCCAGGCAGGATTCAATCACAGGCCTCTGGGTGAAAGTTCTACATGCTGACCAGTCAGCCAAAGGGAGAGCACTTGGCCTAGTAACCAGGGTGAATCATCAGTCTGAGGAATACTCACAGGACCCCACACTGTCACACATGCTAGATGCTAACTATGGAGGTACAGCTTACAGTGCACATACCCCTTAATATAACCAACAACAGTGAGACAAGTTGGTGGCAGCATCATGCTGTGGAGATGTTTATCAGATATTTGGAAGCTGTTCATAGCTAATAAAAAAAGAGGGTAAAACTAAAATCGGGCAACACTACAGGAAAACATTTTTTGTGTTCTCAAAAGTCAAATCAATAAACTAAACCTGTTTGACTGAACTCAACTGAATCTCTAAGTTTTTTGCTTATGTAAAGTGAAGCAATATAGAATTTAAATGCAAGTCTCCATTATAACAAACGTTTTCCAAAGAGTAGCAAAAAAATGTTCACAACATATATGTACAGAGGGAAAAAAAACTAATTTATACAAAAGTTTTAACCAATATGTTCTTTTATAAT
>NW_015150833.1:371504-374205 GCF_000732505.1 Cyprinodon variegatus
CTGAGGAATACTCACAAGACCCCACACTGTCACACATGCTAGATGCTAACTATGGAGGTACAGCTTACAGTGCACATACCCCTTAAGATAACCAACAACAGTGAGATAAGTTGGTGGCAGCATCATGCTGTGGAGATGTTTATGAGATATTTGGAAGCTGTTCATAGCTGATAAAAAAAGAGGGTAAAACTAAAATTGGGCAACACTACAGGGAAACATTTTTTGTGTTCTCAAAAGTCAAATCAGTAAACTAAACCTGTTTGACTGAACTCAACTGAATCTCTAAGTTTTTTTGCTTATGTAAAGTGAAGCAATATAGAATTTAAATGCAAGTCTCCATTATAACAAACATATTTCCAAAGAGTAGCAAAACAAATTTTCACACCATATATGTACAGAGGGGAAAAAAATAATTTGTACAAAAGTTTTAAGCAAAATGTTCCTTTATAATAAGTTGCTGCTATATTTAAAGAGTTAATTTAGAGTTTATTTAATTTCTAAAGCCAGTTAAAGGCTAAAAATTATTTATAAACATTAATAACAATGGGAAAGATTATGGTAAATTTGAAAACATACAGAAAACAGTAAACGTATTTAGGAGTGATACTGAATTAAAATCAACTGGTGGTGTGAGGATTTAACAACTGAATTCTGCAGCAGTCATTGAAATGAAAGGAGTTCTGCAAAAACACAACACCCTTTTCAGATTGTTTTCATAAAAGCGTAGAAATAAAGAGCACCTTTTCTTTTTACTTTATGGTTTAATAGGCTTCAGGATTTCTTTAAAGCACAAACTTCCACAAAAATACTTTAAAAGATTATTTTGTGTTTCTAATGTCACAATGAAAAACTGTTCATGAGCTTCGAATGCTCTCGAAACAAACTGCAGTATTTGGATCTTCAGCTGTTTCAGAATCACTTGAGGAATGTTGGTGTTTTGTTTTGCAACAGTCATAGTGTTATTCATCTGCTTTTGCAATCAGTCCTCCTTAAGGCCCTAAAGCTGTTACTTGTAAATACATTAGCTTGGTCTGCATTTTGCAAAGTTATTATGCTTTTCAATCTTCAAGCATTTAAGGTGCATGAGGCAATTTAAGGTTCATCTTAATTGCAATCCAAATGTTATTTCTAAAGGAAAGTATTTATACTGTGCCTTTTGAACATAGATAGTTTTGTTCAATGGATGGTCTCTCTTACTAGAAAGACTTACGCAACACCTATTCTCTATAATAGTGATTTTAAGCTCCTAATTAACCCCATTCGTAGAGATACGCCTCATTACTGTATAATAAATCTGTTTCTCACCATTACGCAAGTTTGTCACATATGGCTGCACCTAAACCAGACATTCAACTAGAGATCAACTTGATTAAGAAAAACAATAAAAAAACAACTCTCTGTTGAAGTGATTAAAAATGATTAATTCTTATGGATTATATCATATTTGTCAAAGCCACATGCTAAATAAAACTGATACTGCATTTCCTTTTAGCACTTAGCATTATGACCATGCTTGCTGAATTCCCTCTCAGTCGCATCTTGCTCTCCTTTTTTTATTTAGCCAAGAACACAACTATGACTGCTCAAGCTGAAACAATGCGTGGCCCAGTGGTGCCAAAGGTGAAAAACAATCTATGATACTCAGTTATAGAATTTCATGGCGCCACGTGAAGTTCAACAGAGAGGTGAAAACATTTTAGACCAAGAGGATGAACTCAGTTTTGATTTTATTCAAGCCTGTACCTCATACTATATGGTCAAAAAGTAAAAGTGGGTAATAATACTATGATTCAAAAGCTGCACCGCATGAGACCAGTTTTACATTTGCACTTTTCCAAGAAGTTCCTTTAGTTCCAATTACAAAGAAAGCTCTTTTGATTTTACAACAAATCCTTTTTGGTTTCAGATGAAAGTATTAAAGCAATTATTTATTGTCAAGGAAGTGCTGGTTAAATATTCCACACCACAAACAGGCTGGGAAATACACTTTATATATTTTGGAGTCCAGGACTGGCCTGATGTATAAGCAGACTTTGCTGTTGCTTATGGCCCCCTGCTGGTCAGCTTTAAAAATGCACCACAGATCTAAAGTCTAATAAGATAAGTAAAGGCAAGAATGAAGACAGATGTGTCAATTCAGACTAAGAGAATAAAAATGACTTTCAAACAAACAGACAAACACACAAAAAACTGTTTTATATTGAGTTCCTACAGATAATAATGTGTTAGATTCAGCGGGCCCAATTCTGTTTAAGCTCACTTCTCATCATAGGACCGATTACCTTTTTTCTTATCCATTCTTTATACTTTCCATTATTTCTGCATTTACATTAACTGATGCTGCATTCAAAGGAAAGCATGAGAGAAAAGGTTATTACTTCCAAAATTAAGTAAAAACATTTAATTGACTAAATTCTAGCCTCCACCAAAAATGTACACAATAAATGTTACAGTGTTAAAGTAACACTCAAGAGTGCATTTGGCCCCACTCTGAATTAGTGTGGGACCACACATACTCTGAAAGTGTCACTTTAACACTCAAAGTGTTACTTTAACACTCAAAGTGTTACTTTAACACTGCAACATTTACTGTGTATACTCCCATTCAACGTATTTAATTGAAATGTAAAAAAATAATCATTAAACACTCTTAGTGTTAAACATAATTTATTACAAATCATATAGAAGATAGATAGATAGA
>NW_015150833.1:378625-381232 GCF_000732505.1 Cyprinodon variegatus
CATCATAGGACCGATAACCTTTTTTCTTATCCATTCTTTATAGTTTCCATTATTTCTGCATTTACATTAACTGATGCTGCATTCAAAGGAAAGCATAAGAGAGAAGGTTATTACGTCCAAAATTAAGTAAAAACATTTAATTGACTAAATTCTAGCAGGTCATGTCTAATCCACACGGTAACTGATGCTTTTTGTTTATGAAATTGTTTGATACTTTTAGTTTGTAACATGAGGCTAGTTAGAACTAGTTAAATACTTTAATTGGTTTTATTTGTTTAAATAATTGTTTTGTCTATGTAGCTTTTTCCCAACTAATTCCATCATCCAGTAATGCTACAGGCTCTGCAAGATTGCTGGATAATTGCAAAGCAACTGTCAAGCATGAATTTTCTGAGAAAATGCATATAACAATAAGAAAAATGCGGACAGTGTTGCCCTGAAGAGTCACATGTATGAACGGCCCTGTATCAGACATTAACTGAGCCATAGAGACATGGCAGACTAGTCCATACTCAGGTTTTTATTATTACCAAACCTAAATCAGTTTCGTCTTTCTACTTTGTTCTTTTCTTCCTTCAGTAGAAAGCAGACTGGATATAAAGCTTTACACAACATTCTCACTGTAGTCCTTATATCGAGAAGAGCTCTATAGAAAGAACAGACACACCCCGCACTAAAATACAGCTCATTCCTCCTCAACCGGGTCAAAGTCTGAAGAAACCAACAAAAAGCCTACTCTAAACCTCAGGCGATCTTACATCAAAATTTGGATAAATCCTTGTGTTTTTATTTCATTCTCGAACTGATGGATCTACTTAGAGGCAGGTTTTTCCTTCTACTGACGGTCCTCACTGTAAGTAACGACGTCTATCTCATTTAAAAAGTTATTTACAGGAAAAATCAAGGGGAAGCCGATCGTCCTACAGGTGTGGTCTATAGTCTGACTTTGAGGGTATCTGGAAGGAAAGACAGCGCAGTTACCTCAGGAAAAAAAGAAAAACAACTTTATGCGTGTTTAGGATCCTCTTTCCCTTAGCAAAAAGTAGTTTATTCTTAAACTATTTGTGTATACTACACTTATTCTATACTTAAAATCAGGCAGTGCCCTTAGAGTTTACTTATTCTAATCTACAATTTTAATCATATGTACATTCTAACAGCGAGAGAAATAATCCCAAAGAAAATCCCAGAAATTCACAACATATGAATTTATAAAAATTGATAACCATCTGATGAGGAAAAACAAGTATTTGACCCCCTACCAAACAGCAAGTATTCTGGCTCCTACAAGCCAGTTAGTCTTNTTATTTCTGCATTTACATTAACTGATGCTGCATTCAAAGGAAAGCATGAGAGAGAAGGTTATTACGTCCAAAATTAAGTAAAAACATTTAATTGACTAAATTCTAGCAGGTCATGTCTAATCCACACGGTAACTGATGCTTTTTGTTTATGAAATTGTTTGATACTTTTAGTTTGTAACATGAGGCTAGTTAGCACTAGTTAAATACTTTAATTGGTTTTATTTGTTGTAATAATTGTTTTGTCTATGTAGCTTTTCCCCAACTAATTCCATCATCCAGTAATGCTACAGGCTCTGCGAGATTGCTGGATAATTGCAAAGCAACTCTCAGGCATGACTTTTCTGAGGAAATGCATATAACAATAAGAGAAATGTGGACAGTGTTGCCCCGAAGAGTCACATGTATGAAGGGCCCTGTATCAGACATTAACTCTTTGGAGCCATAGAGACATGGCAGACTAGTCCACACTCAGGTTTTTATTATTACCAAACCTAAATCAGTATCGTCTTTCTATTTTTTTCTTCTTTTTCCTTCAGTAGAAAGCAGACAGGATATAAAGCTTTACACAACATTCTCACTGTAGTCCTTATATCGAGAAGAGCTATATAGAAAGAATAGACACGCCCCGCACTAAAATACAGCTTATTCCTCCTCAACCGGGTCAAAGTCTGAAGAAACCAACGAAAAGCCTACAGCGGATCTAAAACTCAGGCGATCTTACATCAAAATTTGGATAAATCCTTGTGTTTTTATTTCATTCTCAAACTGATGGATCTACTTAGAGGCAGGTTTTTCCTTCTACTGACCATCCTCACTGTAAGTAATGACGTCTATCTCATTAAAAAAGTTATTTACAGGAAAAAACAAGGGGAAGCCGATCGTTCTACAGGTGTGGTCTGTAGTCTGACTTTGAGGGGATCTGGATGGAAAGACAGCACACTTATCTCAGGAAAAAAAAAAACTTTATGCATGTTTAGGAAAAAGCAAAAAGTATTTTATTCTTAAACTATTTGTGTATACTACACTTATTCTATACTTAAAATCAGGCAGTGCCCTTAGAGTTTACTTATTCTAAACCAGGCATCCCCAAAGTCAGTCCTCGAGGGCCGCTGTCCTGCAGGTTTTAGAGGTTGCTCTGCTCCGGCACAGCTGATTTACATTGATAGCTGATTGACAGGCTTTTGCTGAACTGCAATCATAAGAATCAGCTGTGCTGAAGCAGAGAAACCTCTAAAACCTGCAGGACTGCGGCCCTCGAGGACCGACTTTGGGGATGCCTGTTCTAAACTATATTTCACATACA